>NC_138236.1:25859718-26117847 GCF_964197995.2 Scardinius erythrophthalmus
AATGACTAAACCTGAAATAAAAATTACTAACAACTAAAAGAAAATAAATAAATGACAAAAACACATCAAAATTACTACAACTTTAACTAAAATGTAAAAGGAAAAAGTATAATAATAAAAAAAATTTTTTTTAAATATTTAAAACACTATAATAGTATTTCAATGATACTAAAACACTGCACATATTTAACAGTACCGCTCTTCACCCTGATGCATGCATTGCAACAGACTATATTTAATTAATGCACAATCTTTGGTTTGATAATAACACTAAGCTATATTGCGATTTCAGTTTTAATTCAATCAATTGTGCAGCCACATTTACGGATTCTAATTTTACATTTGGTTTAATTATTAGCTGTTCATCAACTCACAAACCCCCATTTATGAATCCCTGTCCTAGGGGGACGTCCGGGTGAATCTGACAAGCTAAATGACCAAAAAAAAAAAAGGGCAGCAAAACCAAGCCTGGATTTATATACAACCCTTTATGCCTTCAAGTGAATCTGAAATGAATTGTGTAGTTTTTCACTTTTTATGACAACTGGTATACCTGGAAAAACAGCTAAATAAAGCTTAAGAACAAAGAGATTCAAATAATCCGCCGCACATTACATACCATCTGATCCCGGCAGCAAAGACTTCATGGAGTCACGCTAACAGGTCGGGTGGGTAGGTGTTATGGGATCGGCACAATGACGGCCATTCCTGCAGCCCCGGCAGGACAGAGAAACCCGAGCACATGGATAAAAATGCATCACCACGGAAGCCGAGGACAACTCTGAAAAACAGAGAGGGAGTGCGAGACATCTAATACTAAACAAGTCAATACTTAAATACAGAACATAACATCCAACATGGCTATGACACTTACAAACTCAATTATAACCAAACAGACAATACACAGTGTTACTCAAACACACAACTAATACATTTATCCATGCAAATGACAAGTGTTGGGGGGAACTTTTTTCAAGTAATGAGTAAAGTAACACATTACTTTTAAATTTACAACAAAATATCTGAGCTACTTTGTTTTCCCATTTATTGACTGACAGCTCAGCTTTAGTACTAAGTAACACAATTACAGTAGTCAACATTTGAAGTGGATCAAAAAAGTTCCTCAAAGTTGTCCTAAGACAAGAACGGGTTTTGTTCAAAACTCATAGATGAAAGGTTTTGATACACTTCAAATGTTGACTACTGTAGTTACTTTTTTGGGGAGTAACACAATATTGTAATGCATTACTTTTAAAAGTAACTTTCCCCAACACTGCAAATGACAATAGAACGAAACAACACAAATCAAGGGTCTTTGGAACAGTATTTTTTTTATTGTATGGCAGTTTTTGCATTACAAAAATACAAAAATTACAGTTTCCCTATGGTTGATTTAAGCACCCTTCATAGCTGGTTAGTACACATAACAAAGGCAGTGAATAAACCATTAATATCAAGTTTACTAGGCACTCATCTGGCACAGTCAGGCTGGGGGGGGGGGGGGGGTTAAACTGGATTTTATAATATGTATCTATGTACCATGTAGGTTTTAACACTTTCATAGGGGAACTTTGTTAAACATTTTACCACAACAAGAACCTGTAGGGCTCAGAGTCACAATGCTGTTACAATTTTGAACACACATTCAAAACTAGGTGAACAAAGCCAGAGAAAAACATGGATTATCTATAAATACAGTTAGCAGTTTAAAATGAACCCAACTTTCTTTTTCATTTTAAACTGGTTTTGGAGAGCATGCATGTGCAGGCGTCGTCTCAGAATGTCCGCAGCAATAAACAAATTTTGCTATACTATTACTAAATATAGAAATTTTCTATTTTCATTTGTTTTTCATTAAAAAATAAACATGACTTCAGAAAATGACTTCTAGTATTTCATCAAATAACCAGTAAATTGTTTAAATACTTGAATTTTTTTTACAATCATGGCACCAGTTCCATTATGAAAGTTATCTTTTATAAATTATGTATCTGCACCAGTCCCTCATTTTTAAATTTAGAATTTTGATATTTGTTTAAAATGTGAAATTTGCCCATATAATTCTCCCAGTTCAAAGAAGCTTATTAGTTAAAATACCAAGATAAAAAACAAAAACAAAAAAACAACAACAGTTGATTGAAAGCAATATTAGCATGAACAGTGTAAATCTACATCAAACATTTTGGCTGCTAAAACAGTAATATAAAATAAAACACAGTACAATAAAATAATCATGTTGAGTGATAACTCGTGCTAAAGGTGGCGAGTGTGAAATGTAGAAGAGGGCTTGAGGGATGCCATGGCAGTGTCAAAAGGTCAAAGGTCATGACCTTAAACCTAAAGGTCATGCCTATTAGGTAAGGAAGACGCATACACAGAGGGAAAACGGCACACTTCATTTACAATCTGCTTTCCCAGGAGGAATAACGTTGTGTGTGCAGAACAGGAAGACTGTGTCCCTAAACACTGGAACCTCTGTATGACACAAGGTCTGCTGATGAAGTGTAAAAGCACTCTACTGCCATCTGCAGGTTATAATAATGCATAATGTGCATTACTTGGCACACAGAATATTTAAAGCAAAAAGGAATGTGCTAGAGTGAGGGGCATTTGCAAAAAATGCAGCATATAGACAGGCATAATGACACGAAACGTTATGAGAATATATAAACATTTCATTTTGGCAATACCCCGCATTAAGCGCCCTTAGAAAAACGAGCAGAAACACCATTTGGAATGCAACTTCAATCTGGACGTTTTGGAATTACAGAAATATCTGTAGAATGATCAAGTGTAATGACAATTTGACTATTATATGGCAAACAAAAAGTGAAATAGTGTCACTGAGTAAAGAAGCCCTATTAAAGGTTAAAAAAAACTTGTACAAAAAAAATAAAAAGCTGCCATGGTGCATTCAGCATAACTAACTGATGTTGATGCAATGTATGTAAATTGCATTAAGGAAGCCAAAGATAAGAACAGATCTGCTCTGCTCAAATCCACTGAGTGAAATGTAAGGAGGAGTAAAGTACGGTACTGGCACAATGTTAGATTGCATGTTTATGCATGCAACTGTATGTGTGTGACATGTGGAGGGTGTGTCATCAAGCTGCTCTGAATGTACCACTGAAAAAGTTCATGGTTTGGCTGTAAAAAGGCTTCACAATTACAAAGCAATCAGAACAAGAACTACTGATGGGGAGAAAAACTGTACAAAGAAAAAATGAATAGAAAAAAATAAATACGAGTAAAAAAAAACGGATTAAAAATCAGTTGCCTTTGTTTTAAAAAAAGAAAAGAAAAAAAAAATAGATGTATACAGCTGTGGAATAAAAAAAAAATATTTTACTTTCTGGCTTATTTTTAACCCTAAAGTTTATCTATCATGAACACAAATGGATATTTTTTCACATAAACTCGTAAATGTCATATTTACTCTTTCCTAACTGAATTCATTTATTTAAAAAAAAAAAAAAAAAAGAGCAAGCCAAAGAAAAGAAAGAATATATGGAGAATGAATGCTTAATTTTTTTAAGTGCACACTAGAAGACAAAGTTCTTATGATAAAAAAAATAAACTCTAAAAGCTGATCTTAGCAAATCCATGCTAAATAATGTACAAATGCATTGCGCTGAGGAATGTGACATAGATGATGCATGGAAGATGTAGATTTACATGACTCTGTGTTTGTATATGGAGCTTACAGCAGGCGATGGATGAACACACACGTGTGCTGAGCTCCCTCTACTGCATCAAAATCAGTGCTATGGGCAGTGTGTTCTGCGTGTGCTTTGTGCATGTGTCTAGTTGTTGGGGTAGTACTTGGGGAAGAGGTAGAGGTCTTTACAGAGGGAGCTGGTGAACTCGGACATCTCTTTACAGCGATGATGGGCTGAACCGGGTGCGTATCCCTCTCTGCTTTTAATTCGTCCGTTCACCTATAGAGAGCAGAGTGAACAAAATACTTTTTAGTAAGTAAAAGCCCTTTTAGCAGAATTCCAAAAAAGTCCACTTAAAGGTTGTGGTATACATGTCTTCTTGCCATGAAATCTTATTGTATACCTTTAAGTAAATATAAGATTAATATATATATTGTTAGTAATATTTCAAGATGACCACTTATTGCTGTGAAGCAACTGAGGATTACTAAATTATCCATGCATTGCATTTTTTACAAAAATGTGAGTATCGAATATGATACATCAGGCTTTTGAGGAAGGTATATTTGTACATATTTAAATTATAATTGTATTGCATTGCATTATATGTTTTGCACCACTATAAAAACTACAGAGCTTTGATCATAAAAATAAGCATTTAAATATAATATTAGTTAGACATATTATTGGGAGATGTCAAGAATCAACTGATATTTATTTCAGGCAGTCTGCTATACTGTTATAAAGATCTCATCGATTTACATTACAAGCTATCAGAAGTCCATATTGCTTTTTGCCACAAATGTAAGGGATGCGCCGATACCACTTTTTCCGATAACGATACTTTCAATTTTGGTACTTGCCGATACCTGTGTTTTCACTACATTTGCCATTTATATATATATATATATATATATATATATATATATATATATATATATATATATATATATATATATATATGGTAGAGAAACCAAAAGAATATGAATCATGTTCTTTGCTTTTGCAATCATATTAGTTTGTTTAGCAAATACATATTTCCTTGTTATTTTCATGCTTAATTAACCCTCTGGGCTTCTTCACCCGAAAACGGGCGAAAACTTGAACGTTTCGAATTGTTTAATTTTTTTGCTTCATCGGATGGGGGTGAAACTTGGTGACTTTTGTTTTATTACCTATATGAACACACAAAAAAATCAAGGAGATGATTCTGATATGTTAAAGGGTCGTAAAAAAAAAGTCACACTTAGCTTCCTCCCGCCCGAAACCGGGCGACATAGGAAATGAATGGGAAATACGGAAAAATAGGAAAACTCAGAGAAACTTTTGGTGGTACAAGCTACAGATCAGCCACTGTGCTGAAAAAAAGTGTACAGCAATGAAGGGGTGACACTCTAAAACATCAAGAGTGCAAATAAGACACCCCCCCCCCCCACACACACACACACACACACACAGAGAGAAATGAACTGGTAAGACTGAAACAGCAAATTTTGCCCCAAACTATATAAAAATTATATAATCATAACTCCAAAACTATAGCAAGGAGAGTCAAAAGGTAGGTATCGTTTGAAAGAACTCTTTTTAATTTTTTTTTAAATATAAATTACATTACATTTGGACATTGTCCTGTCAAGAAACAGCGGATAAAAGACAATATATATATAATTTTTATTATGATTTTGCATATCTTTCTTATTTGTCATGGAATAACTCAGGAAGGAAATAAGGTAGGAGGAAAATTCTTTTTTAGTGAAGTCCCCCTACATCAGGGGTCGGCAATAGGCGGCCCGCGGGCCAAATCTGGCCCGCCAGCAATATTTTTTGGCCCGCCGGATTATTTTGGAAGTCCGTTTTTTTTTTTTTTTTTTCAGCCTATTTTTATTTTACAATAACGGTTTACAAATAGGCCCCCGCATATCATTTCCTTCAATCGTTTTTTTTTTTTTTTTCAAATTAAAACCAAAAATAAAAAAATTAAAAACAACTTGTTTTTCTATTATTTATTTCCTGAACTAAAATGAAAAAACGAACTCGTTTTCCGATTTTCTGATTGTGCGTTCAGATCAAAAATAGAAAAAATAAATAACAGGTTTAGACGAATTTTAATGTTGAATTTTAATTTAACACCTAGCAGATATAGGCTACCAATCATTTTAAACAGATCAATTATTCAGGTATAACACACTGATAAATAATGTGTATTACCTGATAACCAATATTTGCACTATGCTGCTGCTGCACAAAACTCTTCCAATACTTGAGAAAAGCCGTGGCCGCGCGCCTACATCTGACAATATTGTTTTCTTGGTTGTGGTTTAAAAATAAACATTCTGACATAAAACACTCAGTCAGCTACACTGTTTAGCCTACTTCTGAATATTATATTTTGGGTTCAAACACGCGCCGCTGCACACTACACATAGTAGCTACTTAACAGTGTTAAATTTGAAAAATACTGTTCGATTGAACTGCTTTGTTACCACAGTTATCTTCGTGCTTCCTGCGATGAAGTTCCACATTTGCGGCTATCCAACACAAAATGCAGCAAAGCCTTTCACAATATTGTTTTCTTCAGATAACTCCAAATTTCTCCCACACACTGGACTTGATTTTTGACGACTATTGTCGACAACTTTACAATCTCCACTAGCTATTCTTTTCTTCAACTCCTCAGCATCCATCTCGACGACTGCAGTGCAAGCAGATCGCGCGCGCGGTTATGAGGAATTTTTAAAACTGAAAGTAGGTAACGTTATATATTCCTGGGAAGGCGTGGCGCGTGGGCACAAATAAACTGATGTGGATTTTAAATTATTTGATAAACTTGAAATACAGGCATATTTTTGTAGATGTGTTTCTAAAAATATGCATATATTTTTACGTTTGAATGTGATTGTTTTAAACCAGTGTTTCCCCCGTGTCCGACCCGACCCGCACCCGTATCCGACACAGTTGGATATTTTTCCCCCGTTTGAGCAAAATTTGCGGGTTACCCGTCGGCTACCCGAACCCGTGCAGGACTCTATTTTAAAGTATAAGTAGCGGTCAGAACTCTGGTGTAGTTTAGACGGAGCGGGCGGTCGTCTGACTGACAATAGCCCACTCCCGATATGTTTTGACAGCGCATTCGCACTTCATTCTGACCGGTAGATCTGAGGAGCTGTTTGGTACTGAAACCATTGTCAGTCAACAACATTCTTTTTTTTTTTTTTTGCAAGGATGTTTGAAATAGTTTGGCAGAAAATAGCCTTCTTCATTTGTCAGTAGGGCAATATGGTTTTTATTTATGTTGCTTGAGTGATTTGTTATTTATTTGTTATTTATATTTCTTTTTTTTTTTCTGTGAATTTTTTTCTCTGCTGACAGTAGGCTACAATGTTAAAATAGCCTAATATTTATATTGACACGAACACAATATTTGTATAGCATTTATAATTGTTATAGGCTACTTAATCTCTCTCTTTCCGTTAGAGACATTTTAATGTGAGATTCTGGAAGTGAGATCTAAATTTTGCGGACCGTCAGGTCGGAATATAAAGCGGGTGAATACAGAGTGTATTTTAAGCGGTTTAATTTGTGTAGCTACGTGTAGCTGGCCCGCCACCTACTGGCTAAAAAAAATATTGGCCCGCGGCCATAGTTATTTGCCGACCCCTGCCCTACATGTTAGCTGCATCTGGATAAAAAAATAAGAATTTTTGGATAAAGGAATCAAAAGTTACAGCATTTGGAAAAGAGACAGCCTTTTTGTACAGTCTTTGACACCCCCTCATGGGCAATTTTTTCTCCATGAAGAATATCTTGTCATAAAAGCAATAGATTATGTTAATTTTGGGCTCATTTTAATTGTAATAATATGCTGTAAAAAATGAAGTGCCATTTTCAATTATCTGAGAATGTTTCATGAGCTGTATGATGTTTTTGACACATTGCAGTACATTATTTTATAGATTATGAAAAAAAAGAAATTCTATTTATCAGCAAATAACTCAGCAATACTTAAGTTTTTCAAGGTGGATACATTCACTGTAAAGTTCAGACTCTAAGCTTTCAAATGACATCAACTGTGTTAATCAAGGCAAGATTTTTTAAAAATATGGTAAAGAATATTTTCGCAGCTAGGTGGCGCCTGCTGGCGGTACACTCAGTTTTAGAGGGATTACTCAGCACTCGTTAGGAGTTAATAAATGTAATTAGATGCATTAAAAAGCTGATATCCTAAGCTTTAAAATGATATATAATTTGTGTTGTTCCATTCAGTGGTTGCTTAGTAATACATTTTTTTCTTTCCGAAAGGGAATAAATCAAATAAATAAAAAAAAAGGTATAGGCCGCCTATAGGCGGTTATAGAGATCTCCCAGTCACGTGACCCCTAGCCGCGTGTCAGCCATTTTGACGGAATACTTCAGCGCACTACATACATGAGAATGCGGATTATCACATGTTTTATGGCTGCGAATTGATTAAAATAATGAATAATGGTCACTGTATTAATTATCTTGAGCCTGCTGAAATGTTCCTATAAATATATTTTCTTTCCAACTGTGCAATCTGAATAAAAAATAGGCTAAATATATTTATCCACTAAACTGCAGCAGTCCTATGCTCGTCTTCCCATTAACAGTTTTTTTTCTCTTTCTGACATTTTATACCGGTTCGGCTTACATTTTTTTTATTAAATTGACTATAAAAAAAAGATTGCTTGTGTGTTGGTGTTTATTCCAGTCTTTTAAAATAGTTGAATGAATGAATGCTCGCGAGGTGCCTGTAACGATGTTAAATAGGCTAACGTTAGGCTATTTAATGTAGGCTACACAGGGTAGAGGAGAACGACAGTCAACTTAGAATATTATAGCATTTTGGCCATGTAAATAGTGAAAATATTGACATTGAAAAATGACACAGAACGATTAAAATTGAATATTTAAATATTTAATCCAAATAAATAAATGTTCGTGGTTCGCACTGATGTTATTCATTTGTTCTCACACACTTCAGCAGCGTCGCCGTCACTGGTTTAGACGAACACTGACCACTATCTAGCGCAGCGGCCGTCAGCTGGGCAACTCTTCACGTCATGTCATCACAAAAAGACATATACAAGAGTAAGATAAAGGAATTAGGAATCATAGATCCTTATGAAGCACCACAAGTTCTTTTTACAGGCATTAAATGTGTAGAAAAACTTCCTGACATTGAGTTCGGTGACATTTACAGCTACCTTATTCACTTCCCATCATGCTACACCGGAGCTTCATTAAAAGCATACAAAAGCTTAGCAGGCTATCGGTATCACGAGTCCGGATGGGTCAGCAACTCTTTGATTTGGACGCCAGCAGGGAAGGATTTTTCAATAATCACCGCAGGCATGATAGAAGAATAGGTGAATATTTCCCGACGACCTCGTATTATCACCGGCGGTTTAGCATTTTCTATACCGTCAAAATGGCTGCTCCAAATGGCGTGACGTCACGCGGGACGTCCCTATAGGACATGACACAAATTAATACATTTTGAAGCCACTAGATGGCGCTCTTCTCACTTGAAAAAAATTTTTTTTAGGCCTGCACTCTATTTTGATGTGAAATGTTGCATTTATTGAAAAATAAAATAAAATAAATAAAATAAAAATACATATATTAATTCTAATGGAAAAAATAGCTCAGAAAAATTATATAATTAATGCAAAGTATCATAAAAAATTCAAAAAATTCTAAATAATAATCAGAAAACATTATAGAACAAAAATATATTTGATTGGTTATCATGGGAAAAAGTAAAGTAAAATTTTAAGGCTTTGTGCGTTTTCGGGCGGGAGGAAGCTAAGTGTGACTATTTTACAAAGAAGCCCAGAGGGTTAAGCAAGCTAAAATGTATTGTATGAGCTTCTGTTACTTTTTACTGTTCATTCTTTGCTCAATCATATTATATATATTTTATTTAATAGCACAGCACACATTTAGAGCTGCTCCAGCATGGCTCAGTGCTGAGGTTTGGGTCAGTGGTTCAAATGTTTAGACACCATTGAAATATCACAATTCTCCATTCCAATTTTGATACTACATTAAACTTAAAACATTATTAAAGACAAGTACGTAGTCAGTAATAAAATAAGAACAAATGATCAAATTACAAATAGTACAAATAAATACAATAGAACAAAGAAAGGCTACAAATTAAATAAACTGTTTTTGGCAGATCTAACAGTAGTTTTCAGGTACAGCAATTTGAATAAAGCAATCAAATGTGAAATAACACTGTATATTCATTACTGTATAAATTAGATATAGATGGATCTTTATAAAGTTACAAAAGTTATTCAGTCAAGAGCAGTTTGATTTGATTAACTTTGAAACTCAGGAGCAGGTTTAGGCTGCTGTCCCTTTAAGGCTGAATGCATGGATCCAATATGAATATACTGTCCCACATGCGTTTTATTTCTCAACTGTCTTCTACGTTCACTTGAGATATAACCCACTATGGACACTCGCCAAGACGGGTGTTTACACATAATTTTGTGTGAATTCGCCCGTTCAAGCACAAGACGTGTAAGAAAGTATAATTCAGTATTTGCTGTCTGAGGCAGCTTTCAGAGCGCTCGTTTCTGATGTTTGCGTTCATGAAACTTCTTGATCTGCAAACATCCTGTGATAATGGAACCATTCGTTATACATAAATCAGGTAACAGTTCATGTTTTACTTGCATATATGATTTAGTTTTAATCCAAATGACTTGTGTGCTGAGTGAACGATCAGCAATGAAGAACATGCAACATAAGTCTCTCTCTCTCTCTAATAATATATGTCTTGTTTTACTTTCTTTGCCTCTGACATCCAACTGATGTCCGGGGATGTGCTCGACAAGCTCACGCGTTTGTTCCGCTGTGCGCTCAATCCACTGCATGTTTTCTCTTTTCAGCTCACGCACCACAGCTATATAGGTTTTACTATATTTTGTTTAATATTCCACTAAGTAGATACATTTACTTCATAGACAGTCTTGTCTTTTATCCACATTAAACACTCAGTTGTCTGTGTTTCTTTGTCACAAGCACTGTGCTGTACACAAATATAAACATATACAGATAGTCCTATAATTTAATATAATTTATGTGAAAATTTGTAATAAGAAATAAAACCATTTTTTAGGGTGAACATGCATTCCTTCAGGAGATGCCTGAATGTTTTAAGTATTTGACTTGCTGTAGCCACATTATAATAGACAGTTTAATATAGTATCTACAGACCTACATTACCCTGCATTGTGAAGGGCCAGTGTCAAAGTCCAGCACACTTCTGAACGGTTGGTGCCAGTTTAATTAGAACATTTCACTTTTTTAGTTGTGGCCACCAAAAACATATTTTATAATTCCAACTGACACAGATGAACTGTCAATCCTATGCAAATAGGAAAAAAAAAAAAAAAGTGTGTTGAGTTATCGAAACAACTGTGTTTTACCATATGTATTTAAATACACTGTACAAATAATAACATTATTATTAAATGTCGTTCTGCCGTTAAGTGTGTATGTTACACCATTTACATAATGCCCCGGCAGACAGCAGCATGTGTCACTAGGTTATATAGGAGGTGCCACAACAAACGACGACATGCTCCCCAACAATGTCAGTGGCACATGACACACTCCATCGGCACGTCACAAGATTTAGTGGCACATGCCACTATCCACTGGAACATGCCAATGACAACTGGATGTGCCAATGGCTTATGTGCGTAAGATGCCTTGCCACTTAATGTTAATACCGCCTCTGTAAAAGCCTGATGCATCTAACATGATACTCAACAAAAAAACATATCTGCAAAAAAATTTTTTTTTAAGGTTAAATAAATATATATTTTTTTCTGACCATTTCATGTCATGCTTTACAGGATGTTGCATGTAGTGAATAAGGTTTTATGAAAGTTTGTCTCTAAAATCTGATTTTGAATGGATATAAGCTGAATTTAATATTCATCTGTAAGGTACAAAACGTAAAATGTTTGGAAACCATAAATGGTCAAAAATCTGTCTACTCAAAAAACATATTGGACTAAAAAGTTTTACCTGCACAAGCATGTCTGACAGGTGTGTGTTATTGGCTCTCTGTCTGAAGGCTGTGTTCAGCTCCTGAATAAACCAGGACCCTTTCTTGGTGTTTCTCATCGCAGCAGTGCCTGAAGCACAAAACACGCACAAAACGCAACACGTCAGCAATCTGCTCAGCCTCTAAATATGACATGATGGATGAAAATAAAATCACTTAATGTGTGGTTAGGGAATATACAACAATGTGTACACACTGAAACCTTTGAGGGTGGCGAAGCCACAGATCATATCAGATCTCTGGGGTAGTTTGACTCTCAGACTCTCCCTTTCTTTCTCCATCCTCACTTTGTTGTCTCTCTCCTCCTCTCTCCCAGCATCCCTCTGTTCACAGCCTGGAGATTGAGTCCGCTCTTGGCCATCCAACTGGTCCACGCCGTTGTCCATCTCCTCTGAAATATAAAGAAAGGTTTGTTTGCTTGCTTGTTAACAATTTAACACCATGCCAGCTTCCATCACTATTTAGGGCCTGTGCACCGATGGTGTGAGGACCCTATTGGAATTGCATGAATTTAGATTTCAAGTTTTAGATTTCATGGCCAAGTTAAAATACAATAAACTCAACACTGACTCAAATCTATTCAAATGTTTCAGCTGATTAAATTAATTAAATTTTGGCATGAGGCATGGTATGTATTGGTAGATGTAATGGTAGATCTCAAACTTATATTAGCAACCGAAACAACCGATTAATATGCAGATTTATGTCATTTTTCAAGTATTGTATCATTGTGCCAGCACTTATATCTGAGAAATACTGCTATATTTTGCACAATACACATTTCATAAAAAAAAGAAAAGAAAAAGAAATACATAACCAGTCAAAACCATGACTATTCAGTCCATCTCGTCCATTTCTTTTTGGGTTTTAATTCTTAAAATTTGGTTTTGTAAAAATATTCATACATTGTTCAAATTTGTATACAAAATGAATTCTTGTAAGCAATGAAACCTTTAGATCAAAATCTTTTTTTTTAAATGAGAAAAAGTCAGTCCATTGTTATTTTAGTATTATTTATATAAAACTATAGTATTTATTCGTGTATATATATATATAACATTTTCATTGTCGTGAACATTACATTACATGCGTCGTGGCGCTCTCGTGAACTCACGTCAGAGGCTCACACAGAAGAAAATGAATAGTTGAATAAAGTTGTTTCTTTGTGCACAAAAAGTATTTTCATCGCTTGATAAACTTAAGGTTGAGCCACTGTAGTCACTTGGGACTATTTTAACTATGTCTTTACTAACTTTTCTGGGCCGGCAGATGCAATTACCTAGCAGCCTATGAAGGAGTGTGACAACTCTCAGATTTCATCAAAAATATCTGGTTAAATAACTGATAACTCTCACCTCCTCGACAAGCCTGAATGAAGAACATCTTTGGCTTATTCTGGAGCAGAGGGCAGCGGGCGTTATCAAAAACCTCAAACACCCAGTCCAACTGAAAGACAGAAACATTGAAGAGTTGAATCGCTGTCTGTGGTTTAAAACTCTGATTTCTAAAGGAATCTTTTGCAAGGAAGTCAATTTACTTCACTTTATAAATGTACAACTGTATGAATAACTAAAAATTAGGTATTAAAATCAGGTGCACCTCCACTAGCTGTCCGTCTGTCCCGTAAATAGATCCCTCAACACCATGAGACAGTAAACACACAACAGCGCAGTCATACTCTGCATGATCCTGCCGCTGGGCAAACTGTTCTAGGCACTGGCGCATTGCCTGGAAAACACACCCGAATCAAATTTTTTTTTATTAATAAATCACTTTGCTTTGCAGGGCAGTCTGACTCTGCAGCGTGTCTAACTCACCTCTGCTGTTAGGTCTTTGCGCAGGCTGACTGTGAAATCCATCTCTGTGAAAAGTCTCCTCAGCGTCTCCTCATCCACCTCTCCACCCCTCCGGATGTCCAAATCAGTGTTTGCAGAGTCAAACCTCACATTACTCAGCACCAGGGCCAATCCTCGCGGGCAGGAGCGCATTGGGTAAGCCTAAAAGGAAAGACATTTGCATAGAGGATCACACTGAGCTAAAATAGCGTAAATATATATGCAAATAAAGTGGGTATTTGTGTGTGAGTGTGCATTGAAAGGAAGAGAGTTTGTGTCCTAATACCTGTGACCTGTGGGACTGGTAAAATTCCGGTGTGCAGGGAAGTACCGCTGTGGTCACGGGACAGTCAGCATCTAAACGCATCTCCATGGAATCTAAAACATACAAAATTTTGTTTTGTTTTTTTGCATAATACTTTCTTACATAAGTTAGTTTCTGGTCCTGGAAGGGTGTTCCAAGAGCACTAAAATGTATTATAAAATAGATAACAAATAATTTTCTGTAATATAAATATTAGATGGACTTCAAATAGAACTTCAAACAACATTTTTATTTATTAAACTACTTAAAATAATTTTTTTTATAAAATTAAAATAAAACTCTACAGAAATTATAAAAAATAAAAGCACATAACAAAATTACAAACTTAAACTAAAATTAAAGCTACACTAGGCAACTTTTTGATATATAAACAAAAAATGTTATTTAATGAGAGAGTTTAAAAAAATCCATCTTCTTCATCAGTCTTTACCCAAATACACTATAGTAATGATTTATATTTTAGAACTGTCTGGACAGATTTTGACAAACATTGCATAAATACATAAATGTACATAACAAAATGTAGCTATGACTGTCGGTAGTGTGAAGCTAAAAGTTTGTCGTCACAACAAATGAGAATTTGACCATATATCATTAAAAACGGCAAATCTCCATGGAATCACCGGTTGTATAAAAAAAAGTATTTAATTTATTTGGCCATACTCTCTGATAAGATGTCCTGTATCCATGTGTACTGCGATGCTTTGATCTGCATTCATCCATGTGGAGGAGCAAAGCACAACAAAAACAATGCTCTCCCACAACTCATGCAGTTTTCTCTTTTAACCACTAGAGGGCCAAAGGTTACATAGTGTAGCTTTAAAATGAAAACTGAAAATACAAAATTAAAGTTAATTTAAACTATGATTAAATACTATAAAAGCATATAAATATAACTAAAATAACACTGATATAACAGCAGCACTGTTTGTGAACTCTGCTTATCAGTGATTACATAAATTCTGCCATGACATTAGCATAGTTTTATATAGTGCACAAACACAAATAAAAGCGCACTAAAGAGCTCACCATAAGTCCTGGCTCTTTTTGCAGGTATCACACATTCCTGAGTTGGGAGAGATAGTGGGGGCTCTGAAAAGCTTTTCTGTAAAGATTAAAAACACACACACACGCACAAAATCACTCTTCTACATCAGCTACAGGCTTTATGTGTGAATACATGCAACAGAAAGTTCAAGTCAGTGTATTACTCACTATTCCAGGTGAAAGGAGAGTTTGTACTTGTCTGTTTGGTTTTTGTGAAATAATCACTGCAGTTTGGGTGTGGTAAACTGGAGCACAATATGGATGTTGCTGCACAGTTTTAGTCCTACTCTCACTCCCTTTTATTCTACTGACCCAGCTCTGACCTCTGTGGGTGGCTCAATTTCTATACGTCTCATGGTCATAAGATTTATACCACAACTCTTCCTGTCACTTATTGTCTAGGAAGATTTTGTATTTTGGATAAGAAATTTTTTTAATAGTTTATTTTATGCATAGTTTATTTATTAAAACTGCCAATATAAACAAAACAAATATGCTTTAATCTCTTGTCATTAAGTGCAGATCATCAAGTAAATAGCAGCTTTAGAGGACAAAAATTTAGAATAATGACGCACAAAGTTTCTTCCTCTGAATACAGCACTTCTGTTATCCTTGCCTCCCTGTTTCTTATCAGATGTGCTTTCATCACTAAGAAAGACTTTCCCCGTCCCTAACTACTTGATCACTAGAGCTTCCCCTAATTGTTAGGCTAGTCGACTAGAAGAGGCTTAGTCGACCAAAAATTGTATTAGTTAGAAAAAAAAAAAAACCTTGTGGCAAAGTCACGCAGTCCGTGAGGGACAGATGGTTAACGGCGGGTCCTTGTGGTAATTACAGAAAATACATGCGTTTGCCTATCATCCATCAGCCTTAAATTTCATTGACAGAATTTTTTTTAGCAGTGACGGAAAAATCTAGATAACAATGAGTATCATGTATTGTACCTTGTAACTTTAACTCTCACCCCTGTCGACTTGGTGGCGAGTGCGCTCTTGCTGACTATCAAGTTAATTGTCAAGGAATGGCTTTTCTGAGTAATGTGACTTTGTTTATTTCGTTCTGTAATGTAGCAAAGTGGAAGGAATTGGATCGCGTTCACTCACGCTCCGCTTGTGACTATATCAACACATGCAATATTGAACACTGCAACCATTATATTCCTATAGAAACCTGTCAAGTCAGTCTAACTGGGTGTGATCCTGAAGTGGAGGCACCAACTCACGTCTTTCTCAGTGAAGTCCATAAGCAGGCTGCAGAGGTGCTGTTGCTCTGTCGCAGTAAGAGCAGCACAGAAGCTGCTAAATGCCAGAGGGCCACGTTTGGGCAAAAGAATCAACAAATGGCGACTCTTGCTCTGGGACGTCGATTTAGCCTGAAAGATTCAAAAAAATGCCAAGAATAAAAGTAATCAAAGCATTATTTATGAGGCTTGAGGTCGGATTTTGCCAATACCGATAACCAAGTTGGGCAGTACCTGATTAATTAACCAATAGCTTTTTTTTTACTGATACTGAATCAAAACATAAGTGCTGAATCTAATGCAAAAATAAAGAGCATTGACTGAACCATGACAATGTACTGAACTTTTGAAATAATCAAAAATGAATAAAAAAAAAAACATTTATATGTGGATGTGACTTCCAAAACTTTGCAGTCTCTGTGTGGCCGTTGTTCCGCTTAACAGCATGAAAAACAAAACTTTTTTTTGATTTATGAAGTGTGGAAAGAGCGGTCCCTTTGTAATCACTAAAAAGCTGTGACTCATCTCTAGGGCTGGTTCTGGTACAAATTGATTTTCAATATTCAATGGTATCAAGGCAATTCGGTCAGTGTAAAATATAGATTAATCTGTATTAAAGTTACAAAAGCTAGTCAAGATCAGTGAGTGATTTTCTTTTTTGACAGATTTACTGGTTTATTTTAGGCTGCTGTCACTTTAAGACCTAATGCACAAATTAAAAAAAACTGTGACATGTGTTTTCTTTCTCAACTGTTTATGTTCACGAAGATATTTTTACAGAATTCTGTGTGTATTTCACTGTTCACAAAAGAGAACTCAAATACATTTTCGCGTCTTCTTTGGCTTGAATGGTTTAAAATCACATTAAAATGTGCACACAGGAATCAATAAGTGGAATTTAAATTTAAATTTTAGAACAAGTATTCGATTCCAGAATTGGATCGATTTGCGATTCCCGACCCTATTGAAAAGATCAACAAGCATGTATTCAATTGGCTATACTGCTCAATGCTACAAAACACTTTCTAAATAGAAACCTTTGACGCTCTCCAGAGCGCAAACACAAATACGCACCAGGGGTGCGTTTCCCGAAAGCATCGTTGGCCAACTATGGTCGCAAGTTCCGTCGTTACCAATAGAGTTCAATGGACATTGCGATGAACTTGCTACCATAGTTGGCCAACGATGCTTTCGGGAAACGCACCCCAGACCGTTTGCCAAATCTGTTTAACTCATATGATATGATTACAGTATCAACAGAGGGTGCTCTTGCTTTCGTTTGAGAATGCTTAACACCCTATAGTCCCTGTAGAACTCAACCCCGTTGAAATTGTATGTATTCATGTATTAAATTGTATGTACTCTCTTTTAAAGCGCATTATGATTAGCTAGTAAAAAAGAAAAATTTGTATTACAGTGAAGATATTTACTGAAATCAGATTTGTTACATATCTCTCGGCTGCATGAACACATCACACATCTGGCAACTTAGCTGGCTAACAAATGCATAAACGTGCCAGCTGTATATAAACTAATGCATATAGACCGTAATTATAATGACATTTAAACATTTGTTTCGGATTTGCGTGAATTTTTGTCACATTGTTCTAATCACTTGAGGTACTAATGTTAACGCCCTCTCAGCCTTGTCGGCTAACAACGGCTCTTCTCTACTAATGCAGCATATAGTATTTTAAAATATGCCAGCATGCTCTGTAGTTTACTGTATACATTAGAATTGCAGGATAATGGCTAAACTGATAATAATCATATATATATATATATATATAAGCACGATTATTTTGCTCAAAATTATAAATCGCGATTATTTTATTAAAAGGGTTAATGCACACTTCAGCTAAAAGGCATGTAGGTGGCACAACTTCATTTAACCAACGAAAATGATATGATGATACAAAACACATGGTTTTGGTGAGCACTTTGTAATCTGTAGGCCTAATTCGCATTCGATTTTCTAAGCGACACAATTCGTTTGCACACGAGACAAACGATAGCTGTGTAGATTACAGCAATCCATTTTGAATTTCAGTAGCAACAACATTCTCTGTTTGCAAAATATCTGCAGTGATTTCATGTGGATCTAAAATTAAGCTTTACACTTACCATTATGCTCTCTGCCATGTTTTCTGTGAGGATGCCATCTTGTTGCAGACACTGGATCAGAAAGTCATCCACCACTAAGTCCTGCAGCAACGTGACTGAGTTCTTCCTGAGTGCTCGTCTCTCCCATTCTTTCATGCCACACTCTCCCAGCATGATGAACCGCTAAATTAAAAAAAGAAAAATAACAGACATAAGTTACAAAACATTCAATGTAACAGTTTATATAACACTAACTTAGGTTTTCGCTTATCTTAAGACAATAACAGCTATAAAAATATACACATATAAATATCAAATTATAGACTAATATATATATATATATATATATATATATATATATATATATATATATATATATATATGTAATAATAAAGTTAAATTAAAACATAAGCAAGTGGCCATTTATTATTATAATTATAGATATTCCTTATATATTATTATAAGGAAAATGAAGCTTATTCTAAGGGACACTAATAAGTCTCCATTGTAACATTAACGTTACTTCATTAATGTATTCATGTTTTATACATTTTTATGAAGTATTGAGAGATCATAGTAGTATCTGTTGTGGTGATGGCTTAATCTGATTTCAAATTAAAAATATTTTATTACAGAACTTCTTTAGAATTGACAATGACAAAGTCAAAAACATAATTAATTTTACTTTATTTATAAATATATTTTGGGGTGAAAGGGTCCTTCCGTGCTACACTAACCCGAATCATAAACTCCTCGCACACGCACAGGTGAGGAGTGTCAAGTGATCTACATGCCTTCACAGCCTTCTGCTAGTGTCTGCTAAGTTATAATGCCTACAAGCCAAGGTTCACTTTACCTGTTGTGTTACAGCCCTCGTCGTGTGAAGATGACAGTAAAAGACGCTACACGAATGATGTATGAAAGATGATGTTGATTTGAAGTAAATGCAGAATGATGAATGCCAGCTCGCGTTGCGACTAGCTTAGCATGCTAATCAAAACAAATCACAACTTCAATATAAAACACTTCTGACACTAACTAAATCATAAAAGCAGAACAGCCGCTAAATGCACCTCAAATAGTTTTTTTTTACTCCTTTCTGCTGTTTATAAATTTGGCGACCGTAAAATTATTTAACTGAAATAACAACGAGCTACACAATACTATTAGCTGTCAGGTGCTAGCGCTTCATGCGAGCTTTGTTTTCCTAGACGCAGAATTCGCCCTTTTAAAGTTCATTTTCTCTTTGTTTTTCGTCGTCGTCGTTCACGAGGCTACACGAGGAACGACAGAGTTTGTGCTGAAAAACGGACGAGTATTTTTAAAATATAACTGACAGTACGCTGAATCTCTGTACAAACTTCCGCGGGTACTGATGCAGCGAGGCAGCCAATCAGCATTGTGTGTGAAGATGATTGACGTGAGCAGCAGCCTATCAGAGCCCCGTCCGCCCACTAAAGGGGCTGATATTGATGTTTAATCCACTTATTTGAAATTTGAAACTTGTGTAATACCACACAGACGTTTCCATTATTTAAAATGAACATTAAATACCAGCACAGCTTCAAGACTCATTTTTGTTCACTGAGCAATTTTTATTATTTCAAGTTTACATATTTCCCAGACTTTTTCAGTATAAATAAATACAATAAATCTAATAAATCCCAGACTGCAACTGGAATGCCTATTAAACGGGACTCACAGCCCGTTCCTATTAAACGGGAATCACAGACCCACAGCCTCAAACTCGAAGTAAACAACTTCCTGACGGTTGTAAAACTTGCAATTCTTGCAATTCTGTTTGTTTTTTAAAACCTATATAAACACTCCTTTTGTCCTAGTTTTTGATTATTATTTTTTTAAATATTATATTAGCCTATATTTATTTATTTATTTTAGACTTTAATATGCATTTATTTAGATTAGTTTTACTGTGAGAGCTTGTTTCTCAAACAAAGAGTCCCACCTTGTGATCATTGTCATTGATTTATGCTAGGTTTTGTTTGTTTGTTTGTTTGTTTGTTTGTTTGTTTGTTTGTTTGCCACCAAACAAAAGTAAAACCCAACATATCCAGTATATGTGTGTGTGTGTGTGTACAGTACTGTGCAAAAGTCTTAGGCATGTTAATAGTAAGTAAAAGTCTTCCGCATAAGTTGCGTGTGTGCTTGCCGTTATTTCACATTGCCACACAGGAAAGGAAAATCTACAGGTCTACCGACATGGCATTAGGCTATAGGACGTTATAAAATATACTGCGCCGAAATAGACTTTAGCCTACAGGCGAAAACACTTTTTAGACTGGATCAAGATATCCAACTTAATGAATGAATGCATGAATGAGGCATATAGCGCTTTCATATGTCTACTGTAGGCCTACACTTAAAAGCGCTTTACTATCATTTCAGGGAATCTCTCCTCCTCAACCATCACCAGTGGTTATTTTATTTGAGGAAATCACGGGATCCGGCCAAATGATTGGATAGGCTACAGAATGATGCACTTAAAATGTATCCAGAACTTATTTACGGTGAAGAGGGAAACAGTGCGGTTAATGTTAGTACTCTCGACCCAGATAGTGTTGCCTATTATAGACGAGCACGAAAACGCGTCAAAAAACCAGATTGTGAACCTACTCCGGCGGAGTCATAATAATGCATGTTGGTAGATTGGCACCTGTCGAATTTTCTTTTCGTTGAAAGCCCAGATAAAAGTAAAAAGCTACTATTTTGTGTAGATCCATGTCCGAGGCAGTTCGACTTCACAAGCGCATTTCTTTACACAGACACACACAACACACACACACACACACACACACACACACACACACAAAAATCAGAATTGGAAACACGCCCTATACGCGCGCCGTTATGAATGCACACACACGCAACTTCTACAGAAGACTGTATTGTGGTAATGTTTCGACTTTATTCTCGAAATATTTCGACTTTAATCTCAAAATATTTCGACTTTAATCTCGAAATATGTCGACTATAATCTCGAAATGTTTCGACTTTAATCTAAAAATATTTCGACTTTAATCTAAAAATATTTCGACTTTAATCTCGAAATACTAGAATTTTTTTTGACGGATTTATTTTGTTGTTGTTGTTGTTGTTGTTGTTGTTGTTTTTAACGTTGCGTTTCAGGGCTTCCGTAGATCCTCAGTTGATGTGGACACTATAATAGTTAGCAAAAAAAAAAAACTATAGTAGCCTATCGCTGGTAATCTTTATAGTTATCATTCTATAACTAATTATATTAATATAATTGTAGAACTATTCTGACTGACAGAGAGAAGAGCAGATGACTTTACCTCTGTTGTAGAGTTGCTCCTGATTCCATCAAACAGAAAGAATGAAGGAAGGAATTCCCTCCTGGTTTTCTTATATAGAACACAACATGCACAGATTTCTTGTTCTGAAAGGAAAACCTTGTGTTTTTAGCTCATGAAAAAGCAATAACACATGAAATGGACATGAGTGAGTTTGTAACAGAATTCTCTAAAATGAGTAGAAAGCTAATGTTGTAACTTATAGTGATGAAGTAGATCTTTTTCAAGACCTGCCCTGTTTTCCTCAAATCTAAAGTTACTAAACTGATACAAAATCTGTTGTGTGGTAAAAAAAAAAAAAAATCTGTAATGTTATACAACATTAACTAGTGAGAATAATTCTTAAGAAAAACAGCATTTCAGATAACATTTTTAGTTTGTAACAGTTTTCTAAAATGAGCAAAAAGCTATGTTGTAAATGGTAGCAATGTAAATAGTTATTTTAAACGACCTGTCCCTTTTTATCAAATCTAAAAATCTAAAGTTACTTAATTGATAGGGGTAAAAAAAAAAAAACAACGCAAGAAGTGCTCAAAATACGAAGTTCAAGCATTGTTCAGAGTAGCATAAGCTTGACAAGCGAGGATTTAAAGGAATTTTTTTTTTTATCTCTATATAATATAGTGTTACTAAATAGTTTTTTAAAAAAATACACCCGGCCCACCTGGACCATCACTTGGCCCACCTTCCATCTCATATCTGGAGCCGGGCCTGATACATAACCAAAAAATCATACAGCGTTTGATGGGGCTCAAGCCATAACAGAACAGTTCCAGTCAGATTTAGTCATCACTTCACTGAAAAAAATGATTAGTTGAATTTAATAAATGTTTTTATCGTAAGTGGTTGCACACAACTGATTTTAGCTACATTTAAACAAATGCAAAAAATAAAATAAAAAATGTTCTTTTAAACATTGTGAAATATAAAAAAGAATATTGCTTTTGAACAGGTTCCACTAACCTTGTAAACTTAAAGATTTGTGGTCAGCATGATATATGGCTTATGAAATATCAATAAAATATCAATCGTTACATTAATAATGTAAAAGTAAGTTATTCATTTTGACCCCAACTATGGTTAGGCATTGTAACTGGAAATAGAAGTTTCTGCTGATTAGATTACGCATCCCCAAAAATCCCATATATTTTCATATTTCTTATACATTTCAAGCCAAATGGATGTTACAGTAAGCCATAATGCGACTCATTCCAGTAAATCATTGACCCTAAAGGGAAGTTAATCTCTCCAGTGATACCACACAAGTTCCCTATGCATTAGAAATGCTGACTAAAGCCAGATATTTGGGTATTGTGGATCACTGGTCTCATAATATTCATGAAAATTTGCAAATTTATAATTATGAATTAAGAATGATTTTGTATGTCGAGGTCTTCAATGATAATGATGGATGAACAACACGTGTTTCATTCAGCTGTGGATAGACCTCAAAAACACCTTATACTTTATCTTACTGTTTAATCTAACTTATCTTATCATTGAACTTATACTATATATATATATTTAAATTTATATTACTATTTATATTATATCATATTATTGTATAGCCAGAAGATAACTGCTCCCCTGGTGTAACTTTGTTTCTCACAATGATTTATTTTTATCCATATAAAATGAAGTATTTCATTCCTTGCCATAGTTGCCTTTAGGGGACAAAATATACGAGTATCATAGCATGAATTTCAATCAGCTTCAATTTATACACTTTCAGTGTTAATATAATTTTGGTGTTTACTAAATTTCCATTTTTATGTAACAGCGTTGAGTTTTTAAACGTATTCACTCAAAGAAAAAAAAAATGAGAATCGAACCTGCAACCTTCTGGGATATTAGGCCATGACTGCGCTTTATATGTGCTACTGTACACCCAAAGCGCTTTACAATCATATCAGGGAGTCTCCCCTCAATCACCGCCAGTGTGCAGCATCCACTGGGATGATCTGACGGCACAACGGTTATAAAGCTCACCACACGCCAGCTATAGGTGGAGAAGAGCGAGAGGGTGATAGAGCCAATCCAGGATGAGATTATTTGGAGGACATGACTGATAAGGGCCAATGGATGGGGATTTGGCCTGGACAATATTAATGTTTTTAATAGTTTGATAATTATGTCAGATACTTGAGGACATGACTTTAATAATGCCTTGAACACAATTCCTTTCAAAACCTGCCTTAGCCTAATTTACTCTAGACTGATTTGTTTTTTTTACTTTAGAAATTTTGCAATGTAGCTATTGTAGGCTACCTGATATCCAAAATAATCAATATTGAATCGAATCGAATCGTAATCGAATCGAAATCGAATCGAATTGTGAAATTTGTGTCAATACCCAGCCCTAATATATATATATACCTTTTAGGCACTAAAAGTAATAATACTCATTTCCACCCAACATGGCACTAAAACCTCAATATAAAATGTATAACATGCAACTAATGCCGATAATAGAGGAAGTGAAGAAATTATTGACAACGTGTAATCAACCAGCTTGTGTCAAGACCTGTTTTGAACAAAGAATAGTTAAATTGTAAAGCTTCAGTCGTGTGCGAGCCAGAAACACCAGTTTTTTCTAAAAACAAATTTTTATAATATGCAGCAAAATGTACTCTGTGAAGAACTACACAAGTGCATACACAATTCAGTAATCAAACACTTTATTTGTACTTTCCAAACAAAATGAATTTTTTCACACTAAAATTGTAAAGAACACAAAAGCAGTTGCAAGAACAGTGAGTCACCTCTTTGCACAGACCTGTATTTCATGAAGCACATCGGAATAACATCAAGCCAAATGCGTCATACCTTTCTGCTATTAATATGGACTCTAGTTATTAAAGCAAAGCATTTCTAATCTGATACTATAGAAGTGTTTTTCAAAGAGCCTCTAACTCACCTTTAGACACAGACCAAAACTTAAATGATACATAATAGTAGAGCACCATGTATAACTATCAGCTCTGTTCCTCCTGATCTTGTAAATAGTTGTAACACTATGATCTATAGCTCAAAAACAGGAGTGTTTATGCTCATTTGTGATCTCAGCACCTCAAGGGCATAAAGAAAATGAATGACTCCACTAAAAACAAAATCAATCTTAAAGCTTCAGTGCATTCAAACACACGACACATTAACAAAAGCGTTGAAAGAAAAATGTCTTAATCTGAAATTTTGTCCTGTGGTTTCCAGTGAGGATTTACAGTAATTCCTACCGTATGAAATAGATCCCACAGTCAAAGAATCACATTAATATTTGCAACATCAAAAAGCGAATATTCAGAAAAACAAAATGAAAAGAAAACCAACCATATGGAAATGCACTTTAACTGTTAATTGTTGTCAATAGTAATGTGCCACAGATGACTCTCTCCAAGAACAGCTTTTTCCTCAAATGTATCATATGAGCGCAATTTATCGTTAATAACATCATTCAGAAACATCACATATGGGTTATAACAGGCTAAAGAGGTAGGCCTGATCCTTATGTAACTTCTCCTCACTAACACAATATTCCACAACAAACAGCCAATTTGGAATGTAAAGCGAAGCATATTTGTGAGTATAATTTTTCAAATAAACAATTTCAGTGACTTTCTGAAAATTCTGAAATAGAAAATTCATGTTTAACATTGATTGAGTTGGAGGAGCATGAGCTTAAAAAACTTCATTTCAGTTTCATCAGACATGGGTTCATACTGCATGTAAAAGTTGATTAACCATTCGAATGAAAATAAGTACTTGTACTTTATACCAAACTACATCTATGTGGTGACCATATCACACAGTCAAGCAGCACTGATGTCTTTTATAGAGACTGAAAACAGGGGCAGTGTTTCATGTTGATGATATCTTGCCATAAATATTAAATAACCAAATCTATCTGTGGGACTTTGGATTTCTGAATACTAGTTAGCAAACGCCAAATGAACATTTTGAGGGATAAACAGAGAATAAGTGCTATTGGGAAGTAAAAAAAAAAAAAAAAAAAAAGTGAAAAAACCAGCAGCACTTCTGAACTAGGAACACGCCTGCTGAACTGAACATCTCTCTTTGGGTTTCAAAACCATAAACTGTCCAGCCTCTGTTCATTGGTTGTTATGATTTGGTCACATGGGAAGTAAATGGTCATCCCTTTCCTCTGGCTCCTCCCCAAGAGGTTCAGTAGCCACACCTCTGTATGTGGGGGGTTCTTCTCTGTTACCACGGGATCGGCAAACGAAATCACATCCGTCCTGTTAGGGTAATAGAAGGGTATATTTGGTTCATAAAAGGAAAAGAACGACTGAAACAGGAGAGACACCTATATACGCATTTACACCTACAGCAGATAAGTTGCCGATCTGTGACCAAAAGGCATAGTTAGGGAACTGTTCAACTCCCTTGGCTCCAACTACCAGTCGCTGATAGAGGAATCCACCGGTAAGATACACAGCCAGGCAGGAGAATACACTATGAACAGCAAACAGGAACATTACATGTAAAGTATGTGCAAAAGACATTAATGTTTCTTCTTGATTGCCACTAATGGTGTGATGATCCCTCTGAGAATGTTGAAGCACTCACACAATAAGGAATATGGAGCCGCCACTGAGTTTGGATGGCTTTACAGGGCAGAGTACATTGGTGTCCAGCTCAAACAGGTAATAACAGTCATCGGTCTTCGTATTGTCCTCCAAAACCATTGAAAAGTCATTCTAACAAAACACAAAGCAATTAATGATTAATAAGAAAATGACTCAGGTGATTAGGTTATTCTGGCTATTGTCATGGTAAAAGCTATGCTATCTTGCATACCTGAGATAATTGTTTAGTCCAAAAGTGACAATGCACTAATGCTAGTAGCCAGCCAGGGCTTGACATTAACTTTTTTGCGCACCAGCCACTGTGGCTACTGTATTTCCAAAGTTACAAGCCACTCAGCATTTTCACTGGCCACAATTTTAACATCGATACCATGGGGAAAAACTGCCATATAAATATTTTTTATATTAACTCTTTGGCAGCAGGTATATTAGGCTGCTGTCACTTTAAGACCTAACACACGGATCCATTATACTGTTACACATGAGTTTTCTTTCTCAACTGTTTACGTTCACTTAAAACATGTCTGACTGTGTTTACGTGAATACTCGGCAAGATCGGCATTTTCACATTATTTTGTGTGTATTTGACTGTTTAAAGGGGGGGTACAATGGTGTTTCATGTATTCAGAGTTGTTTACAGTGTTAAAGAGATGGATTCTCATGCTAAACATGGGCAAAGTTAAAAAAAAATATTTTGTAAGAATAACGGAGAATTTCTGTGCCGAAAATCTTACTTCCGGATTGGTACAAGTTTCGGCTGTTTTTTTTTCGATCGTGGATCTAATGACGTAGATGAGAGTGGAACTCCTTATATGAGCATTTCTCTCGGAAAAGCGCGCCCGCGCACACGTCGACCACAGGAGAGCAAGACCGCGCACATCAACGCGCTTCAACAGGAAATCATCGGCAGCCGGCGCTGTATAGGATTTGTTCAAGAATGTCTCCAAAAAAGTGTGTTTTTGGATGTGAGGGAAAGCTTACCGTGTTCAGCTTTCCAAAGAACCCAGTGTTACAGGAACAGTGGATGCAGTTTGTTTTTCCGGGGCAGCAACGGAGTGTAGCCTACCAAGTGCGGTTGTGTGTTCTGGTCATTTCAGTGACGAATGTTTTATTAACAAGGCCTCGACGCTGGATTTGCAAATCGTTTGCTATTAAAACGTGGAGCGGTCCCAGTGATAAAAGGCCCCATTCATGTAAGTACAATTGGATCAGATTTCTGTCTTTTGCTGGAAATCAAGCACTACCGCTTGATTCTATAGCTCCGCCTCCAGGACCTCGGCTTTTTCCGGAGAGAATCGGAAAGCTGTATTTTTCTTTTATAAAAATAATAAAACAAAAAAAATTTTGGAGATATTAAAGATGCACTACTACTCTATAGGTACTCAAGATTAACATGAGATTAGGTGAAACTGTGCATGTTATGTACCCTTTAAGCGCAATAAGCAGCGAACACAAACTCAAGGCAGCTTTAAAGGGTTAGTTTACCCAAAAATGAAAATTCTGTCAGTAATTACTCACCCTCATGTTGTTCCAACCCCGTAAGACTTTCGTTCATGGTCATGTGTGTGATGCGTGGTCACGTGCAACACAGACGCGCTACGCAAAAACACTACGTGAAAAGACTCGAGGCCCAGAGAGAAGGAAATGAAAAGTGGAATAAAGTCGTTATTTTTGTTTGTTTTTGCGCACAAAAAGTATTCTCATCGCTTTATAAACTTAAATTTGAGCCACTGGAGTCACTTGGACTATATTAACGATGTATTTAATACATTTTCTGAACCAGCAAGTTATAGTGTCCATAAGCCTGTGGAGGAGTGAGACAGCACTCAGATTTCATCAAAAATATCTTAATTTGTGTTCCGAAGATGAACGAAAGTCTTACGGGGTTGGAACAACATTAGGGTGAGTAATCACTGACAGAATTTTTTTATTTTTGGGTGAACTATCCCTTTAAGGTGTGAGCACAAAATCTGCAGGAATGAGTAAAATTATCCCATGCTGAAATTCAAGCACTGTAACACCAACAATACTCATCCGAAGCAATGAGTGAGTGAGGGGAGGTGGGTTTGTTTTACGAAAACTAAAATATAAATAAATTAAACAACAAAAGTACATAAAACTACTAAAACACAAAAAGTGTTTCTGAACTGTCACTATTGTCATTTAATGCAACAAGGATTGCCAAAGTCAACAGATTTTACAAATATACTTACCAATCCCTGTGTAAAAATAAAATAATGATGCTGCCATCTTTCTTAAAGGAACACGCTGACTTTTTGGGACTTTAGCTCATTCACAGGACTTAGATAAGAGTTAGATAAGTCCATACATACCCTTTTCAACTCCGTGCGTGCCGTAACTCTGTCTGACGCACCCACCGCTAGCCTAGCTTAGCACAAAGACTGGAGGTGAACGGCTCCAGCTAGCATACTGCTCCCAATAAGTGAACATGTAAATAGGAAAATGTTGGCGTTATTTTGTCACTTATTGGGAGCAGTATGCTAGCTGGAGCCGTTCACCTCCAGTCTTTGTGCTAAGCTAGGCTAGCGGTGGGTGCATCAGAATCTGGTCTAACTCTGGTGGATACAGTGAATAAGCTAAAGTCCCAAAAAGTCGGCGTGTTCCTTTAAGTAATTTTTTTTAGAAATTCCAAATCTCAGCTGAAAATCGTCACTCTGACCCCCGCTCTACAAAACAGTGAATTACTCCATAAATATTAATCCATGGCATTTAATATTTTTGCTTTCATCACTATTGAAAAATATGAAAAGTTTCTGAAATGTAGTTGTTTGGACACGGAATGACCCGACCTGGAAAGTCCTGCTCAGCTGAAATGGTTAAACATTTTAAACTTCAATTCAACGGGGAGGATATGGTAATCCCACAAATCCAAGCAAGCATTTCCACTGAATATCTCTCAACATGCAATCTATGCCATTTCAAAAGCATAAAAAGTTCATACCTTAGCACTTTCGCTGCATGAAATCATAATCATGGCTTTTCTTGCCTTTTGTGAACAGTGACCGTCATACTTCTCACCCCCCTCATAGATGAGCAAAATCCAGTCACCTGCACCAAGAATAAAAGCAGAACTATTGTAGAAAATGAGTTAACAAGACTTCCTGTGACACCTGTAATAAGTTCTGTAATTTAATCAAATTTGATGCATGCATTATATGTGTTGTTGCAAAAGAACATTGTAAATAAATCCCTGCCAATAAAAAGATAATTTCAGTTGTCATTATTATAAATCAACGGTGATATGAATGACTACTGAAAGAGATACTGAAGACCATAATGGGTTCAGAAAAGTCCACCCGTAGCAAAAAAGAAACAAAAGTAGACACGTCATTTCTAAAGGTCAAGCAACGTAACATACTTCCTTTAAACAATCGTGTTTGATTGTATCTCCCAATTGGAACCAGCTTTCCAGCTTTGTCTTTCTGCACAAGACCTGCATCCTTCACTCCGCCAGCATCTCCACACACCTGAAAAAAGTACGAATATGTTTCCGGCTGATGTTGTTCCGCGGTGAAGCTGTTCAGAGTGAATATGAAGATAGTTAGAAGTTGGCAACTTTAACAAGACCAGCACAACCTATAAACACAAATGCAAGACTAACTTGCAAAAAGCTGGCTTACCTTTGATTGGTGAGAGGCTCTAGCAAACTGAGCGCGTTTTTCTCAGTTTCGCTGGGGGAAATCAGCTTGCAGTTCTCCGTGTGCTTAGCTTGCACTCCAGCAAGTAGTACGAAAAGAGGAGTGATTATTCTCACAGACAGAAACATGACTTTCAGAGGTGACGCCTGATGGGAAAAGGGCATTAAATAAACTTGTCAGTAAATGTATCTATTAACTGAATGATGCATGCATACAGTACATACAATCCCATGACGGAATTGTGGGCAATGTAACAGTAGCAGTACACAATATATGCACAGAATAAATACACATGTAATGCATATTGTATTATATAGAATCATGTGTTCTATGATTAGTAAAGAACTCATTAGACAAACAGAGTCCCTTTTCTTGGTTAACTTCAATCACTTTTGGTATCTTATAACATCTTGCATATTTTATAACATTTTATTCAGCTATTCGTTTTTTTGTTTATTGTCCACACCTTATGTGTACTTCACACATACAATAAATCAAAAACTGAAATATTTTTTGCTCAAATCTGATTCATATTTTAGCTGCATAACACTATAAAAAGGTCAAAAGTGAAAGGTCGTTAGTGTTTTTCCAATTATACGTCATATTTGTAAGGACCACAGAATGAACCCATTACTTTATTTCGAAAATACAATTTTATAAAACTCGAGGAAAACTGCTAAATGTACATGTTTACTGCAAAGCCTGGTTCTAATGCCAAAAACGATGTAATAATCTGTATGTGATATTACTGAAAACGGTTCCGAAAAGACAACTAAAAGTTTAACTTGCATCGATCCAAGTTCAAGTAAGCAATGAAGCAAACGGTGATTAAGAACTTTAGGAAACCAGACACACAAGCTGCTGTTAGCATAAGCTGCCATCTTTAATATGTATGCAATGAAATAAATGCACAAAGTTAAACACAAACGTACCTTTTAGATTTGTATGAGAGTGTTAATTGTAGAAAAATTAAAAGTGGAAGGTCTCAACTAGTTGTCTAAATGTGGACACCCAGCCGGGGGTTCTTCTTTCAAAAAGTGTCGCACTAGTTGATGTCCTTAACAAACACTTAACGGCATTCCGTCAAAATATACGCTAGTATCGATAATTACACAGTGAATAAACAAAGTTCGGACAATATTAGCGTTAAAACAATTGCATGATTTAAAGGATTTATCTGTTTCTGTTCAAACGCGGAAGTGAAACTAAACAGGCGCCACATGTGACTGTGCATGACGCGGAAGCTGATGCGCTGCTGCACGTGAACATGGGATATTGAGTGCTGCTCAAACAAGTGTGACTGCTTCCTTAGTTACAAGATGGTGCTGTAGATCTAGTCGATCATCAAACAAGACGTGTTTTTCCCTGATAAGTCTCAGTCAGCTCTCCTGTTTGACTTAGATATTATCGTAGAAGTAAACTGCAAAAGATCCAGTCAGACGAAGTGAGGATGAAAACTCATTTTTATTTTTTATAAAGAATAAAGGAATAACAAATGAAGAATAAATTTGAGTAGTGAAGTGAAATGTTGGGCCCTTGTTGCAGAGAGCTAAGGGAACAAGGGCATATGTATAGGAAACCACATCCTCCCTGCTGTGTTTATGTCAGATATAGGTCAAGTATCCATTATGTCAGGGGTGCCCAGTCCTGTTCCTTCCTGCAAAATTGGGCTCCAACCCTGATCAAACACAAATGAAGCAGCTAATTAAGGGTTGCGTCCGAAATCGCATACTCTCTTGAGTAGGCCTACTTATTCTGAATAACTAATTACTTAACGACCACTAACAAAGTGCATTCTATAGTATGAGTGTGTGTAGTATGAATGTGATTCGGACATACTACATTCGCCATGTTGTCATTATCATGTGATCTACCAGCGTCAGTTACGTCGCTTCACTGCCATTCATAAATCCTCTCCCGTGGCCTCATGGAATAGTAAAGTGTCCATCGTATGCACACTTCAGAATCTTGCCGGGAGAAGTAGGTCATCCAGGTTCTTTTTGCCTACTCTTTTATGAGTACTGTTTATTCAGACAGTCACATACTGTTTTTTGCCTACTATGTAGTAGGGAAGTATGTGATTTCAGATGCAGCCAAAATCTTCAGGAGCACTTGATAGTTACAGATAGGTGTGTCTGTTCAGGGTTGGATCTGAAGGTAGGTCTCCAGGAACAGGATTGGGCACCCCTGCATTATGTTTTGTAACGGCGTGACCTGAGGCCTGTTGTAGCACAAAGCCGGTTTGCTACCCAGGGTTGTGTTTCCCAAAGCCAACTGGTCACAAGTTCTGTCGTTACCAACACAATTCAACAGAACTTGCGACCATAGTTGGCTAACAATGCATTTGGGAAACACACCCCTGGTAAGTTCGAGATTAGTTTTTCGGGCTCAAAAAGGTGGATTGATTTTTAACTTGGGTTGCACAGCTAACCTTCTCCAAAGCAGGTTTTGTTCTGGGTTAGAGATTGCAAACACAAACTGGACTAATCAGCTGTGAGTAAAGTGATGTGTTTCTGATGCAATAAAGCCACTCCTCCTGTATCTCTCACTCCAAATTAATGCAGTTTATAATGCCATTTTAGAGACAAAATTGCTCATCTTTTGCTGCTAATTGTCTTACATTATATTCATTATTATTATGTCATTTATAAAATATATTCATATAATTATTCAATTCAATGACAATTGATATTAAACTCTGCTTTTAAATTAATATAAATGTCATACATGCATTTATAAATAAAGCTTTTAAACAGATTAAGCTTACATGTATTTGAGCTCATTGTGAAACTATATCAATTATAAGGCCTATTTGTTTGATTCACATTGATATAGTTAGATTTTTTTTTTTCAGATGTCTTCTTAAACTCTCTCTGCAGCAGCAAGGCTTATTCCTGCCTTGTGAATGCAGTTAATTTCATGATATTTTTCATAATGATCTCAGCAGAGAAGTAAATTGTGCTAGCTCTCTCCCCCTCCATGTTCCGTGATTGGCACTTTCAGGAGTTAATCGCAAACTCTGGATCAAACCTGAGTTGACAGAGAACGTTCATACAGAGCATTGTGAGCCTGTTGAACCTTCAGTTGAAGTCCAAAGTAATCGATTGCCGAGTTCACGCGCGTGATCATAGGTAACTAAACCTATGCGCGTGAACTCGGCAATCGACTACTTTGGACTTCAACCGAAAACAGGATGTAAACACAGGTATGTGCGCTGGCTTAAATAAAATCATTTTTATACATATCTTTCACATCTGCTGTCAGATTCACTCGTGTTCACTCAGAAGGAATCACTCACATTTTCTGTGCACTTGTAATGACACATCAAGGATGTTAAGAGGCTAAAAGCAGGTTTAGTACTTGCCCCATTGAAGTCAACAGGGTGCACATTTTAAAAATAGAATAACTCGGTGTAGGCAACACCAATTTTTGTCGTTGTTCTCTGTATTGACAGCACTCCAAATGTACAAAAAAATGAGCTCAATGTTAAAATTGACCGGAGTTCTCCTTTAAAGGGGAGGTATAATGCCCTTTTCACAAGATGTAAAATAAGTATTTGATGTCCTCAGAGTGTATATGTGAAGTTTTAGCTCAAAATACCCTACAGATATTTTGATATAGCATGTTAAAATTGAGGGTGAGCAAAAACGCTTTGTTTTTGTGTGTGTCCCTTTAAATGCAAATGAGCTGCTGGGCACAGAGGGCGGAGCTACAACAGCTTGCATTCACACAGGCATGCTCTGTAAATTTCAAAAACTTTTAGCCTTTTATGTTCAAACCGGTGTCAGACAAAGATGGAGAGACTCAAGAAGAAGTGACAACGTGTAGGCAACATTTCTGATTGGTTAGTTGATGAATTTATGTACCTTATGTGTAGTAATCTTCTAGTCATTGATTAGCATAATCTGTCATGATAATCTATAAATCGCGTTCCTTCAAATTTGAGGGTTAGTGATGTCACTAACCAGGAAGGAAACGTGTGTAGTCCCTATCAGTCATTTGTTGTAGTCCTTAAAAAACTATTTTTTTAAAAGCAAATATCTCCCTTTGCTTTGAACTTTGAGAACTTTGCAGATGTTGTTTATGCTCAAACAGCAACATTACACGCTAACTAAAGTTAGAAAAGTGAAATCATAATCAACCACCCCTTTAATGATCTACAGCAAAACAGAGCTAGCTTTGGAGATAAGTAAGCAAATTTTTAATCACTATAGTAATTTCTCGCTAGAAATGATATCAGTAATGGAAAATGTTGGTCAAAAATGTACATTTACTCACAAACTGATGACAACTGTCACAGAATGGAAAGCACAGGATTGTGGGATATCAAAGGATACATCTATGCTGCCTTCAAAACACGATCAGATGAAGGTATCTCAGGAGACAGGAAGTGAAACTAACACTGAATTCGACATGCCTTGATGCATGCATCCTCCGATTGCAGCATTTCTTAAGCTTTCGGACCCAGCTCTGGTCATGAACGGCAAGAATAGATAGACTAAAATATATACCTGTTGTGGTTTTGACACCTTTAGAAGAAAGAAAGCATGCACAGCAAGCATTTTATATATAGCCTTTTAAAGCACTATTTATGGAGAAGCACATCTGGTACCTTAAACTATCAGTTCTATAAGAAATATCAGTCATTGGAATGCGTCCAATATAACTAAAGCTATATCTCTTAACATATTGTGAATAGTGAACACAAACAACATTCATGTTCTTGGAAAATGCTAGAGATGAATACATGTGAATACAAATGGATATAAATCAAACAGAATAAAGGATAAACTTAAATGATTAACTAAATACTTATAATATCAAAGTCATTAAAGTGCACTAGTCTTTTGTGAGACATGTTTTGGTATTGCAGCCTATGTTTTATATACTGTATCTGTTCTCCTGCAATTACTTTTTGTGATACTAGTTAACTAACCAACTAACTAACCTTGTTGGGTGTCGGGATATGCTCAATCTTTGCCATTGCACTGAAAGTATCTGATTAGTTTATTGCAGTCTTCCCAAATTAGTCTTTGTTTGCCTTACAATAGAACATGATTGTTGATGATTGATCATTTCTCTTAACCTTTGTCCAGGACATTTCATTGATTTGTATTAGCTTAGTTTAGATCAAGTTTTGCATGTTTGCTTTCAGATAACAGCACACTCTGGAGCTGAGCTTATTCTGGTGGTTCAATATAATGACAGAAATCTTGACTATTTATAACAAAATAATCAATTAAACTGGAGCATTTTTGGATTACAAAGATAATGCTTACAATTTAAAAAATCTGCATCCAATATTGCTGACTGACCACTCAAAAATATACCAGAAATACACAAATTAAACATAATTTGAAGGGCTTTGCACATAAAGAGCAAAAAGAAGTAAATTTCTAAAGTTTTATAGAACATCAAAACATTTTTTATTTTTTTTTATTTTTTACAATTTATTCTTCCTAATGTGTCATATGTGCTTCCTGTTGTCTTTTACAGCTTTTTCTGAGAACTTTTTTTGTGTGTTACGTAAGCTGCTGACGACGTTACGGTGTATGGACACACTCATACTTGTCCGCCCCTCCCCCTTTGCTCTCGCTCTTTCCCATGCCTTTACCTGAGAAAAAAGACACACCCAGCATCTTCAACTCCACCAATCACAGCACAGAAGAGAGAAGCAGACTGTGAACTTCCTGTTTCTGTGAGGCAGAAGCATGCAGTGCCAGTGAGGGTGAGGTGAGTGAAGGGCTGAATTACTGGAACAAGCTGTAACGCAATCACTGTGAGTCTACTGTGAGTTTATGAGAAGCAAAGAAAAGCTGCGTGTAAGCTTAAACAGACGTGTACTTTTGGATGCCTCTTTAAGACAGCGCTGGAGGGGAAAAGTGTAAGGAACACAGAAACAGGAGGAGGGAGGAAGATAAGTGTCAATCTGTTCAAACTTGTTTGGGAATTTGAGAAGGGCGGGAGGAGGGGACGAGAGAGAGAGAGAAACAGAAAAAAAGATAGAGGAACACGGTGAGAACTTTTACTGTGCTGAAAACTATTTTTGATTACATGACCAGATTAAGTAGGACAGACACAGGCCGGATAATTATATCAGTATTTTCAGTAGATCATTTATCTCACTTGACTTTGGTTCTCTCAGTGAGCAAACACTGATATGTGGAATGTCTAAGAGTTGTGCAATTCCTGCTAGCTTCACTTTGTCTGGAAAGCGAAGAAAAAGAGGGGGAGAGACAGAGAAGCGTCCCCCAAGACACTTCTCAGGTGAGTCCTCTGCATTATTCCCAAAACTTTTTCTTCTATCAACTTTAGTAAAACAAACAGTTCTTGTAAACAAACATGTCAACATCACAGGCAAATATTGCCTTGTCATGCTTGGGAATATGTATCTGTGTTTATGCTGTAGAATTTGTTAAAGCTTTTGTGCGTTAATATAATTCATTACATCTTGACATGAGTCAGCTTTGTTGAAGCTGTGTTCCTTCAACCCCTCTTAATAGTGTTTTGGCTCTTCCTATGCATGAATTATTTGAAATACCTCTGAACAAGATACAAGAATAGCATAGGGCAGTGGTTGGTTCAACTACATTCTTTGTAAGCACTGATTCGTTTTCATTTTGCTGAACTGTCAATCAGGCTGTTTTGCATATCAACTGCATTAATATTTCATAGTGTGACAGTTCTTATAAGTTAAATTAGTTTATAGGAGTGTATAAGTTTAGTATAATTGTCAATATCTATTATGCATCATAACACTGATTTGAAGTGACTTATTTGACAAGAACTGTATATTTCTGTTGTGTTGTAACTTATCTGGTGGTGTATGGTGCAAGAAAATGCCAGGCCACGTTAATTGTGACTGTGTAAGCTGCCAAGATGTATATCTGACATGTTGCAACAAGATACTCTGAAGTTTTAAAGATTTCCCAGAATATGTTTGACTTTGATCCTCTTGGAATATGAATTTTGGTTGGTTTATTTTTTGACTTTTCACAACATTTCACCCCTTATAGGTTCTCTATTTTGACATGGAAACCTGTCAAACTATTTGGGCCATTCAAGACACTGTGCAAATAGAGTCTTCTTAAGGTGCACTAGACAGGTTGTGTCAATCAACGCAAAACCGTGACCAGCTAATCAGCAAAGGAGACCTATGTGAAGAGACTTGGAAACATCAAAACATGGACAGACCAAGAGACAAAGAAAGAGAAATGGAGCCAGTCTCATATGATTGGACTAAGGGTAGGGAGAAATTTCCTGCAACTAGAAGAAGAGATGAAGAGATTGACTGGAGAGAAAGAGCCAGGCGGAGAGATGGAGATCGACATGCAAATGGGAAATCATCAGTGTCAGAACATGCTGAATATGGAGACCGGGACAATGAGAGGAGAAAAGGGGACACTTTTCCAAGAATGACAAAACCAAGCAAAGATAGAGATGGAAGGATGCCACTTTCAGAATATAAAAGGGAGCATCACTTAATAAGAAAGAAAGACATATTGTATGAAAATGAAAGAGAGAGGGAAAGAAGGAGATACAGAGAAATGGACACACAGAGTGAAAGAGAAAACACAAGATACAGGGAGGAGTTGACGAAAAATGAAATGAGAAGGCCCATAAAGGAGGAGCCAGAGAGACGAAGGGAACGAGAAAAAGAGTTTGACTCTGGAAGGAAAGAAAGAAGGAGAGAAAGTTACCCAGGGGATGTTGACCTTTCAGGCATTAGGGAAAGAGGGACAGACAGAGAGAGAGACAAACTTAGAAAAAGAGACAGAGAAGACAGGTATTATCCTCGACTCATGGAACGAGAGATAGAGAGCGTTTCAGATAGGGAAATGAGGACTGAGAGACAGAGAGAGGGGGAGAGATCTAATAAAAGAGATACAAAAAGCGAAGGAGACAGTGATGGAGACAGGGTTAAGGAAAGGAAGAGACAAGAGGATGCTAAACATGGACACAAACTCTGCAAGAGTGAAGGAGACAGCGATGCAGATCGAAGGGTACACAGAATTAGAGAGAGAGACAGACGTAGAGATAGAGAAGCAGAGGGAAGGCAAGACATGGTGATGCCAAGAGAAAGAGATTACCGGGAAACAGGTTATCGTGATCCAAAAGGGGAAAATTTGGAACGACTCAGAGAGACGGATAAACTAAGAGATAAAATTAGAGACTCCAAAGAGAAAAGAATGCACAGAGATGCATACTCATACACAACTGAGAGAGTAAGGTCTAGAGATGGAGAAAGGATAAGAGAGAGGGATTGGTATTCTGAAAGAGAGATTGAAGAGAGGGAGAGGCGGAGGAGAGAGAACGTAGAGAAAGAGAGAAGTAAAATAGAGAAGAGCAGACAAAGTAGTGAAGAGCTGATTTCAGGAAGTGTTGTCGAGAATGAACAAGGGAGGGAAATGAGAGAGAACCCTAATGACAGAGAACGAGAAAACACTGAGATTGATAAAGAGAAACTGACGGGAAGAACAGAGGAAGAGCAGGAAGTAAAGAGTGCACTGAGGGAAGAAGAGAAGGGTGAACGCTTTGCTGCTGAGGAAGCAGTTACAAAGCAAGCTAAGATCAGGATACGGAAAATGTGGCTGGAACCTCGAAGTGAGAGAAAAGAATCCCATTTAGAAAAGGAGTACACAGAGAGAGAGAGAGCTAGAGAGAGGTACAACCAAAGATACAAAGAAAGCAAGACAACTGGTAAAGAAGAAGAACCTGAGAGAAAGAAAGAAAACAAGAAAAAGAGCCTTGAGGACAAGTATAGAGAACTTGAAAGGGCTGGGGAGTTTATGAGGGATGTGGATGTAGAAAGTGAGGAGAAAAGCATGGAAGGGAACGTGGTTTGTGAAAGTGAAGCCCTGGAAACAGAGTGGCAGATGGAAACAGAGAATGTGACCGATAACATGGAAGAGGAAGGCAGAGAGGAACAGGAAAAAAACAATAGACACGAGTACTTGGATAATGAGGAAGGAAGTGAGGAAGAATCGGAACCAGAGAAAGACAGAATGATGTCAGCAGAAGATGGATTTGTGACAGTCTCCAGTGGTGGGGATGATGCTGAGGAAGAGAATTTTGAAGACTGCAAAGAATTCTGGGATGGTGGAGTTGCTCAAGATGAAACTGCTGAGGGCAGAGAGATCAGAAAAGATGAAGAACTGGAAAACCAAACATTGCACGAGAGAGCAGATCCTAGGGCTCCAAAAGGACCCCTAAAAGTTTTTTGTGTGATTGGTCAAACCCTTCCCAAGTCCCAAACCAAACAGAATGCATATGTAGATGCTACTGTTGAGGAAGCAGCCAATCAGCATTCAAGTCATGATGTGGACAACCAAGGTGAAATGAGCACTGCGAATGCATTTGAAAAGGTTGAACACAGTGAACAAGACATTGAAAGTGCGATGGATGACCTCACTCTTTCTCCTAAGGAAGACAAAGGGGAGGGAACAGAAATTAATGACCTGGCAAAAGAGGGTGTAACATCACTGGAAGGCCAAACAATTATTTCCAGTGAGGCATCAGAACAAGGCACCCAACTCTTCCCAACACAGCCTCCTGAAACTTTAGGGCCATGCAAGGATAATGGTCATGGGGCTCCAGAAATTCATATTGAAGACACATTACAAGGAGGAGAAAAAGAAGCTACTGGAGAAACCGTGAAGCAATTTGATTCAGATGACACATGGGGCACAACCGAGGAACGAAAGCGATGCTCTACGGCTCCTCATCTTAGATGGGCCAAGAACGTGGTGAAAGAGATCCTGGGTCTGAATGCGGTGGACACAGAAAATACAAGAGGTAGTGTTACACACATAGACATGCAAACCAACACACAAATAGAGGGTGAGAGAGAAATGGACAAATCAAGGGAAGAGGAACAACTAACAGAGGGAGGAGAAAGACAGGGAGGGACGGAGAGAGAGTTGAGTGCGGAACAAGACCGGCTTGATCCTAGTTCTCTCCAGCACATGGTTTCCTTAGAAGGAGAGGCAGACAGGAAGGTAGAAGAACAAGTTTCTAAGAAGAAAGATTTTATAAAGAAAGGCGTTCAGAGCTCTAGTAGTTTTCAAGATTTGGGGAATGAGTCTCGCATAAAGAGGCGAGGGTTTCGAAAGGCAGTGGAGAAAACCAAAGAAGATGAAGAGAATCAGAAAGAAGAGGAGGAAGAGGGAGAAGAAATTGGAAGGGACCGCAGGACGAGAATATTCAACATATCAGGTGAGAGGAGAATTAACATAAGAAGGCTAAATTGGACATTCAATGACCCACTTGCTCAACCTATTCTATCAAAGTTAATATACCAGTGCTGTAATGTCAAGTAGAGAGACTAAATGTGCTTATGCAAGAGTGTAACACAGAATTCCATGAGTCATCTTCCCATAAATAAGTGTCAATATGGGCGGGTCAGGTTTATTTTCCTGTCATGCAATTGAGAATCCCTAACATTTCACTGACAGGTATGTTGAGACTGTTAGATCTTTATTTATATTTTTCAGCCATGGAATTGATTTAAAAATGTCCAATGACTGTGCCTGACATAATTAGCCAAATACAGATTTTGATGACAATAGAAACATACAACTGATTGTAAACTAGTCCTGAGAAAGGGTCAACTTTTAGGACTATTTTTAAGAAATTCGTGTACTTTTTTTTGTGTGTGTGTGGTCTCATTTTAATAGCCTAGAAGCTCCTGGGGATTCTTGCGGGGGTTGGAGTCATGACCACTCAAGACTCCTTAAACAGCAGCATTTCTTGGAAGAGGCAGACTTATGAACTGCCAGATTTCCGTTGTTTCACAAACTAAACCACTCTCATGTAATAACTAACAAGTCCTCCCACAGTACCTTTTCCTGTTTTTTTCTTCAGAATTTTTTTTTTGATTGCAATAGGGTTATTATTAGTTTATTGCCACATTTCCATTAGAGCTGTTGAATTGCATCAGAGGTCTTACAGTCTAGTCTATGTTCAGTTATTCACTGGAAAGCAAGATTTTGAAGCATTTCCTTATGTACAACATGTGTTTTGCTTGAGTTGACATATTACTTGTTTTCGGCTGCTTAAATTCTAATTCTATCTTGGTTAAGGGAAGATTAAGAAGTATGATGCCAAATAAGAGCATTGTGTTATGTGCTGATTTCTGTGTTTTGGTCGTATAGATGGTGAGGAGGATGAATTAAGTTCCACCTGGAGTGAAATGGATCTAAGGTAGGAGAACCAGACTTTACAGCATGTATACTGTATGTCCCATATTCCAAAATAGGGGTTACCAACCACATATAGGGTCTTAATGCAGTCCATCACCTCTGGCAGTATTCTGTTTGTGGAAAGTCTTACAAATGTCCATAATATCTCAGTTATCATTTGCTCTCTCTCTCTGTCTTACTTTCAGAAAACTCGGGAGGACAAAAAAGAGGAATTCTAAATTCTTTAGTAAGTGTCTGTTTTTTTCTTTTCTTGGAATGTAACACATGGCTGATCTTTACATGTACACGACAATGTATATGTACATGGTTATAAAACAGATGATTAGTATTTTAAAGTTCATTAAAACATTACAAAGACACATACAAATCCCTTTTTTTGTTGACATGACGAACCATTTTACGTGCCCCTCTGTACTTATTGTACTGTAGTGTACATAATATGATTGTAACTGGCTTTAATGTGCAACATCTATGGTTCTTTATGGGTTACAGTTAAGATGTTCAGAGCAGTGAAAGTTTTGTCATTCCTAACTATGCTACTTTGCTAGGCCTCAAGGCAAAGAACACGTTTGTGCTTGCACATTACTTGGAACTGCAGATAAACAGCTGCAAATACTAACTTAGTATTACAAAAAAAAATGTTTTTATGGATGTTTGAGCTTGTACATCTTTTTTAGCTATTTTAATTTACTGACCTGCTGTACTTGTTCGCAAACTACTGTACTCTGACATCTTGTGATTTTCTCTAAACTAATGTTTCTCAACTGGTGGATAAACTGGTTTAGCTTTTTTTTTTTTTTGCCTTTTGCTGTATCTTAACTAGACATGATTTTATGATTATAATTGTATTATTTGCCATTGTTTTTCTTTGTAACCCCAGTCTGTCCTGGGGAGGGTTGTGGAAAGCAGGAAAAAAACAATGCTAAATCCAAATAATACAAAATGCAACTAAACATAAAGTTATGCATTGTTAAAAAATTTTTTTTTTTTAAATTGAAACAATTTAAAACAAATTAAATAGACTTAGTCACGTTTTAAAGGCAGGAGAAAACACTTCCCATAATTTTGGTGCAAATTCAGCTGTTTTTTGGTAAAGGCTATGCCTAATGCCAGCATAGGCAAGTTGCATGACATGCCCTCATCCTCAAAAATCATGAACAAAACAACCCAAGGTGAAAGATATTACCCAGTCTGCATTAAACACGAGATCACCTGCAATGAAAATAAACATGGCTGGTTTGTGCCAACCACAATGTATTTTGTACGAATTATTGGTTGCTTATGAAGTTCCTGGTAAAATGGCATTGCTTGATTTTAAGGACATTTGTTTATTTGTTTATTTTAGTACCTCACTGTAAAAAGTGCTTTAAAATGAAAGTCCCCCTGTAGTCAGTAACTGTCTCCCTTAAAACTCAACTTTGATCACCAAAATGACATATTTAGACGTTTTTTTCCTTTAAAAATATCTTCATGCCTTAAAATAGCTTGAATGTAACTCCACACCCTTGCCTCATTTAGTATATGCAGTTCTGTAAATATGCAAATTAGCCACGCCTCCACTCAATCACACCAGCTCAGAGATCCACTCGTTGACGATCACACTTTGACGTGATTGGTTACAAGGTAGTTTGTGACGTCAGAGACACCAGCGATTTCAAAGAGCAATTTTGGGACTGTCTTTGGTTCACCGCAGTTTAAAGGAGAAAATACTCAGCAATGGTGTTGACTTATGAATTTGCACATGATTTGTCTTTAAGCATATTAAAAACACCACATAGACATACATAAATAGACATTTTCACCACAGGGGGACTTTAAGTAAATAAACCAATGGGTTTTCCCATTTTTTTAAAAGTTAAGTCAACTGATCACTTTTTACAGTGATATCCAATATAAAATGTGGTAAGATTTTCTAGGTAAGAACCACTGCTCTAGAACCATATAGATGATGATATCTCTGTCTCTTTCTCTTGCAGACTCTCAGTTGTATCAGGAATACAGTGAGGTGGTCCAGAACCGAGAGATCCTGCTGTCTCATACCGATTCTCTATCAATAAGTGGAGATAATCTCAATATCCGTTCATCTTCTTCTCCAAATCATTCCCCTAAGCTATCACACAGACCTCTCCCACCTCTCCCTCCAGTCATCCTACATCCCCACACTCTGTTTCAAACCAACCCCTTTAAAAGTCTTAATGTGCCTCAGCAATCCACAAACAGACCCCCTTCCCCTCACCTGTCCATCTCTGCATCCTCACCCACACTGTGGCAGGAGCTCCCGGGAGTGAGGAGCAGCCCAGATTTTGGGGAACTCACTGAAGATGCGAGACGTCTGCAGGAGGTAACTTAGAATTATTGATTCAGTATCACCTAACATTGCCATAAAACGTATTTTGACACACTAAGGGGCATTTACATGACACCGTTTTCAACGGAAAACTTTGTATGCGCTTTATTATTTACATGATAACAACGTTTTGGCCTGAAAGCAAACTTTTGAAAACGGGTTTCAAAGTGCAAGTTTTTGAAAACTATTAAAATTATAAAAATTCTTTACAAATATAAAACGGATAGTTCCGGTCCTTGATTCTGATTGGTTGAGCCGCGTTCGAAGCCGTTGTAAATTACTCAACAAACACACACCTGTGACCGCATTACATTAGTATTACTGCGCAACTGCCGTTTGTGATTCTTTGTTGCTGCATGTGTTGCTTGGCAACCTCTTTGGAACTACATTGCTTGGCAGAGGAATAAATGTGATAACCACTGATCTATATAATGACATTCTATATAGATCAGTGGTTATAACGTATATTTTTTGTTGCTGAATAAAATAAATATGATAATGAATATTTTTATGGAGTAACCGTTTTATAAAAGCAATAAGCTGTTTTACAGTGGATTTAGAACAGCTAAGGGGCGTTGTTGGGCACGACGCTTCGCGGGACTTATTGCTTAAATTGACATCGCCAACTACTGGCCTGGCAGCAGAATAGAGCGAATTAATCGTATTCGCGGATCCATGTGATCATTGTGAGAACATTGTCATCTGTTCGCGAAAAACACAAAGGATAAACTTTCCCGCTTTTAGTACATCGTTGTTGTGTAAAAGTGCCCTAAGTCATAAACTTAAAAATATATGAATGCCATTATGCTAGATAATAACGTTTCAAACCAAGTGCCATATATTTTAAAGACAAAGCACAGGCATGCTTTTCAACAAAACAGTCATCTTGGGGGGAACTGAAGTGAACTCACTTGTTTACAGAAAATAATCCACTATGATATTTTGTTATCAAATGCCATGGAATTCATACATATTTAAGCTTGACTTAAGTGTCCACTGTATACACTATCTGGACAACATGGAATTCTGTTTCTGCCCTCATAGTAAAAATAAAAAGGCAATTGTTAAAAAAAGGTTTGTCAATAAGATATAAAACAACATTGTGAGATATTGATTTTTACTAGTAAGGACATAACCATAACAAATCTGTATTTTTCAGGTGAGGTTTGAGGTCGTGACCTCTGAGGCATCATACTGCCGCAGTTTGGACATCGTAGTGGAGAACTTTGTCATGTCCAAGCAGCTCAATGTTATCCTGTCTTCACAAGACAAAAACTGGCTGTTCTCCAGGCTAAATGATGTTAGAGCCATCAGTCACAGGTTAGAATCATGTCACTGAACAATAACAGAATTACTGAAGAAAAACGTTCAGTTCTCTACATCTGCTGTGTGTGCTGCTGACACCATTTGACAACTTTGACTCCCTAAACTTGCATGAAATCTTCATCTCCAGCCAATCATTTTCCAGTTGAACTCTGACAACACCCTGGAGTCAGTTCTAAAATGTCTGCTCTGAAATCTGAATTATGCCACTAATATATGCTTTTTTTAATTTAGGTTTCTGTCTCACCTGGAAGAAACAGTAGAGAAGGACATAATGAACTTTACCGTCTGCGACATCATTATCAAACACTGTCCACAATTCCGAAACGTCTATGTGCCATACCTTACCAACCAATCATATCAGGACAAGACATATCAAAGATTAATGTGAGTATTTGTTTGCAATTGTCTGAAGTGGAAATGTGCTTTTCTTCGTTTATTCTTGTCCATACGATTTCTTTGATTCTTTCCACCATCTCTCATAGGGACGAGAGTCATGAATTCCGTAGAGTTGTGGAAAAGTTACAGCGTAACCCGGTTTGCCAACGACTGCCTTTACGATCTTTCCTCATTCTGCCGTTCCAAAGGATCACTCGCCTCAAACTGCTAGTGCAGGTAATGTCTTCATCGGTCCCGTTTAAATCTGCCTCTCACATTCTTGTTTAAATGTTGTCCAAATAAGCCAATAGTATATCAACATGATCATCGATGCTCTCTTTTCTTTATCGGTAGAATATAGTAAAGAGAACCGCACCAAAGACCAAGGATGAAGCACAGGCCATTAAGGCCATGAAACTACTTGAAAAGGTGAGACTACTTTTTATGTACTTGAAACAATGCGGTTATGTCACCCACATCTCTGCATTGGAATTTCTTATCAGTTATCTAAGTTTCTCTCTCTTACCACTGTCCCATGCTTCTTTTGCTGCTTTACAGATGATCCAGGAAAGTAATGAAAGTATCTCTCAAATGAAGAACATTGAGTCACTTGTGACTCTCAATGCCAAAGTTGACTTTGAGTGTAGGGTGAGCATGACGCATTAAGCAACTTCATTTGTGCTGAATGCCAAATAAATAATGATATTTATAATAATGTATTTTATTTGTGTCTGTTAGACTCTTCCATTGATCAGTCAGTCCCGCAGACTGGTACGAGAGGGACCTGTGACTGAACTGAGAGACTTTTCCCTGAGAGACAGGGAAGATGAAAGAAGTGTTTACATGCACCTTTTTAACGACTATCTCCTGCTCTCTTTGTGGAAGGAGTAAGTTTGACCTTCATTAACATCCATTTTTCAATTGTCATTCATATTCTTTGAAAAATTTAATATTCATGCTGCATAACTTTGCTAACTTCCTTTTTGCAGAGGGGGTAGGTTTACAGTTATCGACCATGTTCCTGTGTCAGAGCTGCGGGTTGAGAACTGCAGGTTTAAACTGCATTCCTTACAGAAAAACCTGTTCCGTCTGCACATGTCGCAAATAGCCCTGCTTTTGAAGACAGAAACCCAGTAAGTCTCATGCAATGGCTGCCGTGTGCGCATGCCAGTGAAGTCCACAAGGCTGTAGGGCAGGGGTGTCCAGTCCTGCTCTTTGGGGGAACCTTCCAGCAGAGTTTAGCTCTAGCTTATGCCGAGTTCACATTGCACGATTTTCAAAGTCGTCAGATCACTGTTCTTTTCACACTGCACGACTGTCTGGGGTAGCATTCAGTTGCTGATGCGTGCACATTGCACAATGGATCAGAGACAGGGGGTTACACATTGCATGACCTTACAATAGGAAGAATCGCAGACAACTTTGTCTGGTCCGCAAATCACCCCCTAAACCCTCATTCACAATTCCCTACGTTAGTTTACTAATACAGTTCAATTGAAGGAGTGAATGAAAATGTGTGAGCGAATTCGGACAGCTGTTGAGCGTACATCAGTTGTACACTCGTTATTGCAGTGCAATGTGGGATTGAAGGAGTGCACTCAATAACGTCCACTATGGTTTCAGACACCACTAGTAAGTGAGGATAGGAGCAGGCTTCACTCAATGCATATATTATTAAACTTTAAGAGTGCTGGCCTGGATAATTAGAATGCATAAAGTAGGAGAGAGGCCGCACTATGCATAAATGTACTTTTATTTGCACAGACGCGTTCATTTATTTTTCAAAGGCTGTCCATTTTTAAAAAAAAATTTTACGTTTGCATGTTTTTTTTTTCAAGCAATTCGAAAAAATGAATATTTTGAAAAACTGAAATGGAAACACCTGGCGTACATAAAAGTCGACCGGACAGAAAACTACCAACATCCGTTGCCTTAATTTTTGGAATGACTTATCGAGAGAGGAAAGAGTCGCATAATATCGGTTAATGAAAACGCCGTCATTCTGAATTCGTTTTTATCAACATTTAGAAAATATTGCAAAAGTTTTGCGCTAATCTGTAATGGAAACCAGACTAGAGTTGTGAAAACTGTAACGTCATGTGCATGTGTATAAAATGTTTAGTCTATAGACCTTATGTAGCTCCGCCCCTTTTCAGTGCTGCGCTCGTTGTGTTCTGTCTTCTGCTTTGTATTTCCACAGCATGAAGGTAAGATCTTACAGATTTATGAATGATACACTCATTTTAAATTGTCGTCATTGTCGTCATCAAACGTACCCTATATTAAACAAACTCAAACTAGCTCTTTAGGATCACTAGAAACTTTCAAATTCAAATTCAAAATGTGTTGGAGCTAAACTCTTCAGGAAAGTGGCCATCCAAGAGCAGAATTGGACATCCCTGCTGTAGGGTTTCGTCATTTGTAAAATTTGTCACTTTGAAAACTATATTGCATAGCATGAAGTTCAGTCAGGCAGTCTATTGTTTTGATATCTGGTTGAGCAGAATGATGCATAACTAATCTGTACCCATCTTCTCTCAGAGCTGATAAATTGCGCTGGATATCAGCACTCTCACGTCCTTATCCTGAGATTGACTTCGGTGCAGTTCAGGGTATGTTCCACTTCCTGCTCTTGCAATTTCAAAATAAATATTCTAATGCTAACAATATGAATTTCTCTCTTTTCCCATTTGCAGACTATTCACAAATGCAGTGCATCAGAGCCTTTGTCGCCCAGCAGCCAGATGAACTCAGTTTAGAGAAAGCTGACGTTCTGTTAATTCACCAGCAGAGTAGTGATGGTGAGTAATAACGCTAAACACATAAAGGAAAGATGAGTCTTTCTAAAGCATCATGAATAGAATTTATTTTTCTATCGCTACATCTGAGGCCAGCTCAGTTTGGTTTCTACAACAGTACACTACCACATGCAAAACATTACTATTGAACATTACATCGTTTAGATTAATGTACAGTTACAAGGCCAGTTCTTCTGGAGCAACCTAAAGTTAAAAGGTTAGTTCACCCAAAAATGAAAATTCTGTCATTATTTACTCACCCTCATGTCGTTCCAAACCTGTAAGACTTTCGTTCATCTTCAGAACATGTCATGCTGGTGATGTACAGAATTGCCTGCAGAGCCTGCATTGGCCTTTTTGTATAGTACATACAGTTATTGTCTAGTCTTGGAACTTCCACTGGAAGTATATAACCAACATTATGAGACTTATGAGACTAATCTCTACTGTTGATGCAGATGAGATTTTGGGGAACTAGTAATATAAGCTGATGTTGTTTCAGAATTCTGCAGTGTAGACCATGAACAAAAAGAGATATGGGACAATTCTTTGTAGTGGTCTATGATCCAAGAAACAACTTCCTAAGCTTTTTCAAGTCAGTTCATGTACTGTAGATCATATTCATCATCTATACCAATGTATGGGGTAAGTGACAGTCTACAAATTTAGAGCAACATCTTTTGGCTTAGTTATACTAAGAACTACTACTAAAGACCTCCAGAACATAGTCTGGAAAATGCCTTTTTGCGATGATTCTACAAGTCCTAACAACATTTGCGAAGGTTCACTGGCTCTTATCTCGCCTGGTCAGCTAAAACAGACTATCGAGCATTGTCTGTGTTTCCCGGCTCCACCGGTTGAATTGAATGGTCTTGTCCTCAGCTTGTTGCTTCAAGCCATCTAGATCAGTGTTTTACAACCCTGTTCCTGGAGCCTACTCCCAACAGTGCACATTTAGGATGTCTCCCTTATCTGACATATCAAATCTCTCCTAATGGAGGAATGGGCAACTTCAGTCCTGGATGGCCACTGTGCAGAGCTTAGTCCCATCCCTAATCAAACAAACCTGCCTGTAATTTTCAAACAATCCTAAAGAGTTAGGTTTCAGGTGTGTTTGATTGAGGATTGAGTTAAAAGGTAATCACAAGAGCGATTAGAACGCCGTCTGCTCTCTAATCGCTCACGCTGTACTTTGATGTCATACACTGATTGGTCTGTGCAGCGCAGATTCAAGTCGAACACCTAAATTCTGCAGGACAGTGGCCCTCCAGGACCAGAGCTGGGCAACCCTGCTCTAACGTGATGGTGAATTGAATCTGGCATGTTTGATTAAGGCAGTGGGTTTCAATCCTGGGCTGTGTTCAAAATCACCCCCTATACGTCCGCCATTTGTGTGGACGTTATCGAGGGCATTCATTCAATCCCATAATGCATCAGAATTACGAGTGTACAACTGATTTACACTCAACGGCCAGAGAATACCCATAATGCACTGTGAGGGTTGAATGAATTCCCGGGTCTCGCCAAAATATGGCGCCCGCCAGTGAATCATCCATCCATCCATTTTCTAAACCGCTGGTCCAATGTGGCTACAGCGTAATATCATAATATCATCCGGGTGTAACATTTTTAATACCGATTTTCCATGTCAGAGTTCATAGTAAATCTATTCATTACTACTGGAGCTACCATTAAACCGCAAGCAAAAACTATGCAAAAGCGGCAGTGCTTTCAGCGCACGCAGTGTCCAAATTTGCTCACTCGTTTTCATTTACTCCTATATTAGTGGAGTAATGTTGGGAATAGTGAACGAGGGTTTATGGGGTGATTTTAAACACAGCTTCTGGGGTCCCATCACTCTGCACATTTTGTCGTCACCCTTAACACCTGATTCAGAGCATCAGCTCATTTAGGCTCCTTTAACTGAACTAAGTGGCTGTGTCCGAAATTGCGTACTCTCTTGAGTAGTAGGTACTTATTTTAAATAAGTGATTACTTCGCAACCACTAAAAAAGTACTTTCTATATGTCCAATCCTGCTCGCGGAGGGCCTTATTTTTAAAGTACTTATTTTAAAAAAGTGATTACTTTATGACCGTCAAAAAAAGTACGTTTTTATAGTATGAATGTGTGTTAGTATAAATGTAATTCGGATGTACTACATCTGCCATGCTGTCATTATCATGTGACCTACCAGCGTCAGTTACGTCGCTTCTCTGCCATTTATAAGTCCTCTCCCGTGGCCTTATGGGATAGTAAAGTATGCACACTTCAGAACCTTGCCAGTAGTAGGTCATCCGGGTCATTTTTGCCTACTTTTTTATGAGTGCTGTGAATTCGAACACTTCTTTTGTCACATACTGTATATGATTTCGGGTGCAGCCCTCGATTAGCTAGTTCAGGAGTGTTTAATCAGGCCTGGAGCAAAACTCTGCTGGAAGGTGGCCTTGCTGGAGCAAGACTGAATGCCCCTGTTGTAGAACCCCTGTTGTCATTTTCCCTAGAGAGTCATCAGGTGTGATAAACATTCTTTCACATCTAGATTTCATTCCCAATTGCCACAGTTTATGTAAACGGGCATATTCGCCCACACATTGATTATGATATAATTGTAGTACTGAATCTGATGAGGTGTCCTGTACAGTGTCACCTGATGGAGTTTGGGTTCCTTGCCACTGTCGCCTTTGGCTTGCTTAGTTGGGGTTTAAAAGACACACAAATTAAATACACTTATTCAGCAATATTATCGATATGACTGTACTCTGAGAACAAAACTTTAACTGAATTGAACTGAATGACACCACTGTGTTCTGTACTTATTGCTGAATTGAACTCATTTCATAATTGATTAATTTTACGCCGCTATTGAATTGAAATGAATCAACACTGACTTGAGTTGAATAATATTGTCTTCTGTAGAGTTGCTTTACAGCAGAATTTGTCCATGAGATTGTTTACATCATTGATTGTTTATTTTCCCAAGTGAAGCTACTTTGAAACTATCTGTATTGTATAAGCGCTATGTAAATAAAGGAGACTTGACAATACTGATAAATGAATTGATACTCCACTGAGCATACTGTATGTTTATTCTTAGGATCTACTGCCAAAACCAGTTCCTATTAGAAATGCCAGGCATGATGCTAATGTTGTGTTACAAGCTGACGTATTGAATTGCAAGTGGATGTTTTGACAAAAATGCCTTTAATGGAATTCTCTCCCTTTCCTTCAGGCTGGGTGGAAGGAACCCGTCTGTCAGACAGGCAGCGTGGATGGGCCCCCGAGTCTCACCTGGAGACAATAGTCAGCGACAAAACAAGAAAGCGCAACCTGCTGGACACCATGAAAATTGCTACAGCTGCGTTGTGAAGCCACATGTACATTCTTCAAGGTTCTCAGGCAGACTTATTCTACCACAGTTTTTTAGTGTTACTTTAAAGTCTTGTGTAAAAAAGAAATCTTCAAGAACTTTGGACTTATGTGGGAAGTTTCTATTTATTTTGTGGATATACTCGAGCTGATAAGGGTGATGCGGGTACCCATGTCAGGGTACTCCACACCCTGAGAAAGACTCGTGGATGATGCTGAATTGTGCCAACAGAGCTCCTTGGATATCTCAGGATTTCTTGCAAATGGCACCGCCAAATGCAGTACCTGCTCCAAGTGAGCATCTATGCAAAGTGTTTATGTAAGCGTCTTGAAAAGACTCTTATAATTTGGAAGTGGGGTGTGGACCACCGTCCGTTTTCCTCTTTATGAGTGAGTTATCTCACTGAGGAGCAAGGACAGCTGGATATAAGACTCGGTGAGAAATACGGTTCTTTTCAACATGGAATATCAATTCTGTCTGACTGCAGACTCGTGGAGAAAGAGGAGTTTGTTGTGCTCCAGGACACAAGATGCTAAAAGGACAAATTTTAACAAATTGTGAACTTTTCCTTTAACAAATTGTGATAATTTTATTCAGGATCATGAATTATACATGGCTACTTAAAATAGGATGGAACACCCAAGGTTATAACAATGTACATAATTCCTACAATGTACATAATATAGGTTTTTAACTTTAAAGATATAAAGTATTATGTTTTCAGGGAATAATGTCATCCCTGTTCAAACAAAGTGGCATATAACTGTAATATGCTTTAAAAAATAAACTGATCATTTGTTTCCTGAAAGAACATTTCATAGTTTAGCAGTTGAGATTTTTTGTCTTATCAAGTGCACTTTGATATTAACTTGTAATTATGCAAGACCTCAAGGAATATGCAATCAGAATGAAAGAGGCACAGGATTCAGTAGGAAATCAAATGTTTTAGTGTCATTTACAATACGCAGAATCGATACGAATTCATTTCATAAATGTTTCTCTCAGTATGACAAGAAAAGACCAGACCATAAACAGCTTCTTGGCTACATGGAGAGAGAGAAAAAAAAAAACAAGACAGTGAAAAATGGCTTTACGATCAACTGAACTGTACATGAAGTATCCACAAATGATTGGTTCCTGAGGCAAAACTGAAATCTACTTGAGCCCTGACCCGTAATCAAAGGTTGCAGAGTAAAATGACATTAAAATGTTCAGGCAAATGTTCAGGCGAACAAAACACTTTACAATTACGTTCAATTTGTTACCATTAGTTAATATATTAGGTTTTATGAACTAACAATGGATTTTTTATTATTATTATGCTTTTTTTATATTTTCAACCTTGTTTAGTGTACTAGGGAGCTGATTGAGACGCATCCACAGTAAAATATGTGAAAAATAAGGTGTTTTTGAACATTCAAAGCATGAAAACCTATTCTGATAGACCACAAAAACATAATCAAGACTTTGTAAAAGGGCAAAATAGGTTAATGTTATTTTCCATTAATACATTTTTAGCATTTAATGTTGTATAAATACACATTAACTAATGTATTATGAGCAAAAATTAAAAAGTGTATTTATAAGTCAACATTAACCTACATTAATACATGCTGTAAAAATTATTCTTAATTTTTAGTTGGTGACAACTTGCGTATTAACTAATGTTAACAAACTGAAACTTATTATAGTGTTCCTGAAAACATTATCTGATGGTAAGGAATAGGAAGTTTGCGATTTAAAGAGAAACTTGCCATTTTTTATTAGCCACTTGGATAGTGTGAATAGTCTAATCTCAAGCTCGCTGCATACTAACAAACACCCAACATGCATCCAGACATACACAGTGAATTCGACAAACACTCATGAGAGCTTGAGCACCAGGAACTCACTGATGCACCTCACACATCATTATCGTCTGCACTATGCGGAACTAGACTAGACCAGAACTATTACCAACTGTTTTAACATGTATCACTGATTTACACTATATAAACTTTTCACATGCTGAACAGTCAGTGTCGTCTAATAGGAATCAGGGCTTGGTTAAGGGAGACATGCACAAACACTCCACAAATCAAATCCAATGGGGTTCTAATGAGAACACACAGGTGCCGCTTGTGTAGAGTCGCACAGTGTTAAAACGGGAGGAGTGCATGGGTCTGTGTGTGCACCGCTTTCTAGTAAATCCAACATTTCAAAAGTCGGCAACACTTTCTTTTCGATCATCCCTTTTACAAATTCTGTTGACTATAAGTAACGTTGCACCTACACGTCACCTAACTCTCATTAGAGTATTAGTAGACTATATGCTTAGTATCTGCTAAAACTTTGTGATACTCCTCCAACAGACATTCTACTGACTATAAGCAACTTTGCAACACTTATTCTACTAACAGACTGCAAGCCTTAGCGCTCAATTCCAATTTATTGCTTAGATCCACTGTTCACATTGGCCAGGTTTCCATTACAGATTTGGTTGTCAAAACTTGTGTGATATTTTCTAAATGTTGATGAAAAAAACTGTTGCGAAATAACGCCGTTTCCATTAATCAATGTTATGTGACTGAAACAGAATTGTGATAAGTCATTCCAAAAATCATGGCAACGGATGTTGGCAAGCTTACGTATATCCCAGCCATCACACTAGTCATTATTTTTAATCTAAGGAGAGTAAGTCATGTTATCCAAGCATTAATGGCAAGGAAAGCCCCTTATACTTGGGAGCGGAGGTGTTTCCGAGTGATTCTCCCTCATATCTGCTTCGAGGTCTTGATAAATTGTGGCATTTCTTTGTTGTTTAGAATCCAGTATTCCTGAGTTTAATAAGTCTCAGAAGTCTCGTCTTCTGTCCAAACATACCGTGTGTTATGATTCCAACCTGTGTTCCCCTGTCTTGTGTGTTCCTGGACTTCTGTTATTTCTTGTCTTGCTCCATGTTTTGCAGTTCCTTGTTGCATTTAATGTTGATTAGTCTCCCCAGGTGTTTCTTATTAGCCACGCCCCCTTGTTATCTTGTTAAGCTCGCCTGCCTGTGTATATATAGCCCTTTGTTTCACTTGTTCTCTGTCAGTCGTTGAATGGACATTCCCTGGTTTAATGTGTTTCCTCCTGTTCCATGGTTTCATTTGTTTTCACCTTACACCCAACCTGCTTCTATTACACCGTGCCTTCTTTAAAGAATGATCGAATTTTACGTACGCCAGGTGACCTGTAAATACGGGAAAACTGTTTCCATTGCAGTTCTGTGAAATATCCCTTTTCGAATGGCCTGAAAAACCACCTCATGCGAGCGCAAACATTTTTTTGCGATATATGGGAGTTTTTGCGAAATTTATGTGTTTCCATTGGGCCTATTTTCAATTCGCACAATTTAAAGGGTAACGGAAACGCAGCTATTGTTGTTTTAAATGTGGCCCACATCTGATTCCACATTTACCTGCAGTCTGAACGTAGCCTAACACTGAACGAATAATCGAATGATAGTTAGTTGACGTAGTCTAGCATAGGCAAATTTTCGGACTAACGGCAGAAGGTCTGGACTCTATCACAGCTTTCATTGGCCAAGGACCGCCCAGAAGCCATCTGACTGACATGTAAAGCAACCAATCACAGTTCGTTTTGTTCCACGTCCTGTTTAGGGGCGTGAAAATGTAAAGTCGATGTCCCTACAATAAATTATTCATTGAAGACCATTTAGTTGATCCTAATAAGCACTCTGTCACAGTTGTAAACGTGACAGTGTTCTTCCATGAGGGGGTTTGGCTTCACGGCATCTTTGTTTCCAGACGGACCATTAAAAAACGCGACACACACGTTTCCCGGACATCCTGTAGAATTTAACCAATCAGATGACGACTTCGATGACTGAAGTGTTTCCAGTTATGTGTGCCATATGCATCAGACCTTCAGGCAGCGGTCCGTGGGCGTGACGTCTGAGGTCGACATGAAGGTGTAACTTATAGTCAACAGAATGTTTAAAGGGGACCATCAAAATTAAGTGTAACCCAAAAGTCTTTCAGTCAGTCAGGTAAGTGCTATGAGATACAGAGAACAAAGACACACACTTGGGACCACTGAGTGGATCACATGACCCAACCGAGAACTTCTGCACAACACACAGGCCGACTGCTATAGAGCTGCACAGCACAGAGGGCTGATGACGTCACTGGACATTTCAGTTTGATGTTTAACTGAAGGGAATTTCGGGATGTCAATTTACAGAAATTCCCATAATCAAACGTTGTTTAAAGTAACGTTCAACTAATCAAAGAATCGTTAACCTTAACCTCTTAAATCCGAAGCAGGGGGCACTACTAAGTATCACGTTACTTAACCACTTGTTTAACCAACACAAAATAGGTGAATATACGGAATATGACCATCACTTAGTGTTTTTTAATTTGCTGACATGAGTGATCTATTTTCATGGCATGAAAAAAAAATTGCTTTAAATGAAAATGCGATTTGTAAAATAACAGATACACTTGTGTCATATATTGTTGAAAAGGTCTCAACAAGCAGAATACAACACACATATCTGTTTCAGTTAGAGACCAAGTGTTAGTATGAAAAAGCGTCGTTGACGCACGTGCAACCAGTATACGCATGATGCTTTTGACCCACATAAGACAATGCATAGATCACAGAGTGACATGACATGCTGCTAGGCTAAAGCTATAGGATTTTCAGGATCCGATAACGTCGCAATTATGAAGACCTTTGCATAATCCACCATTGACAAGTTGTATCGATTAAAGTATTATCAATTAATGTATTGCCGATTAATCGTTAGCATCCCTAGCTTCAACCATAGCAACAATCAATCAGGGGTGCGTTTCCCGACAGCAACTATAGTCGCAAGTTCCATCGTTACCGACACAATTTAACGGAACTAACGATGCTTTTGGGAAACGCACCCCTGAACAGATACTGTGAAGTCCAATTTGTGGGTTTGAGAACCAAGTTCTCTACCAAAAATAGCGAACCTGAAAGCATAAGTGTGCAGCCCAACCGCAGCTGTGAGCATCTAGCTCTATGAGTGAGGAAACAGAGGTAATAATAGTAGACTTGCTTCAGAGCACAGTGGATCTGAACGGCACAATGTGGAGATTGAAATGGTAGATGTGTGTTCTGTGGTACATTAAAATACAGTGAAGGGGTTTCACTGTACAGAAGGATGAGAATCACTCCACTAAGTCTTCCAATTATCGATTATCCGTTCCTTTCAACCTGAAGGAGAATAAAAAAAGACAATCCAATGGTCAGTTTTTATGTGCTTATGAAAGCGTTTGTTAATACAGGATTTTGCACCTCGTGTATAAGTAAGAATGTGTATTTCTGAATCATTTTTATAAACCTGTTCTTATCTAAATTGTCACATTAACTTCAAAATGTAACCGTTTATGTAAGAATGGTTATAAGAATGATTCACACAAATTTATTCTGCTCATGTTTCCTGAACAAGACCCACTGATAACAATACATCTTTCATAAAGCTATATAAAAATCAGAGGGCAGAAATAGTAACAGTAGAAAAAGTCAGCAAATAGTTAAAAAATGTTTACTAGTGATATACTAATATTTTAGTATCAATATTAGAGTTTATTTCTTTGTCACTACCTGTTCATATTGGATATTTATACAATACTGGATTTTTAAATTGTGCATGTTCATTTCCACTACTTTCATTATTTACATTAAGATTAACTTTAAGCGTTGGATGGCAGCAAAGGTAATCTTTAAAAACACAAATTAATAGTAACATACATCTTTAGCAAACCTCAAAATTAATATACATTTTTCACACAGTAAATTATAAGTTTATTTGTAACATTTTAAATTATCATTATAAATTTTAGTATGCTATTTTAATTTATCTAGAAAAAAAATGTATATCTGCAATTTCAAACATGAGAACAGTTTTTGGTGTATCGCTATCGGGCCTCGGCCAGTTGTTTTTAATTTTAACTACTTAGGTTATTAATTATGTACAATGATTATATTAGAAAATGTGTAAAAAGGACATTTTAGGTGTTACAATAGCCCCTTTCACACATACAGTCTTTACTAGTAAATTACATGCGTGAGCAGGACCTTTAAAAATACTATTACCAGTAAATTCCTGGTATAAAGCTGTGTGTAAACAAAGAACAAGCCCGTATATGAGCAGATACGGGGTCAGAACATGCTGATGTAAGAAGTCTGCTTTGGACCAATCATAAAGCTCTGTCGGAATTGTACATCTATATATACATGCGCTAGACAGACGTCACTAGCTTTTCCCTTACACTTGTGAGTTTTGCAAAGGACATTTACAGGCTTTTCCCAAATCACGGAAGTGACGTCGACGTCCAGGTAAGCGGTAGCATAAGCCGTCAGGCAAGCGTTATTTAAATAAACTCCTGATGTACTTACAAACTTTCCAGTGCCTCGTTTTATGAGTACAGAACCTATTTGTACTACTGTATAAGTTTGGTACCATTCTGGGCATTATTAGTGGGGTAATTTACAAGATACATCCTAGGATCCGTTAGTGCCTGCACTAAGCCATTCGGCTGATTTCTCTAAATAAGCTCTAACTTTAATAATGTTCAACCAAGGGAAAAAAAGCTTCTGGGGGGGGGGGGGGGTGTGTGTTTGGCTCGAGGTCATGGTGCAAAGGACCCTAGGTTGAAATTACTCCGAACCATCCCTTTAACTATTATGCGTATCATGTTTTTAAGAGCAAAACTGAGTTCTGTGTGATCATCCTCATATGTCTGTCATTCAGAAGTAAAAAAGAAAAAAGAAAAAAAGTTACACTTTATTTTAAGATGCTCTTGTTGCAATGTAATGATACACTGAGTAATAGTAATTAACACCATGTACTTAGTTTATAATTAGCGTTTGGTTTAGGGTTAGTTGCATGTAATTATGCATAATATGCTGTTATTACTATAGTAAGTACATGTAACATGATTTCTAATGATTGACATCACAGAGTTTACTGGTATCTTAGTAATGATGTGTGATCTTGCCGGGAAAAAGAATGCGGTTGCTTGTGGGAACAGCACATTTGTGCATTTACTGTAAAATCGTTCAGGTAATATTACTGTAATTTGCTGTGTTAAAGGGGCATGATTGCTAAGCACCTGTATGTATGCCTGTATTAATACCTGTATGAGATGGGTAGGAGAAGGTTGTTCTTTTTCAGAGCTTGCACTTTGCTGAGAGTCTGTGGGTCGAGGGCGATGTGACAGCGTCGGGCGTAGTCCAGAAGCTTTTCTTTAGACGGGTCAAACTCGCCCACCTCAGCCACCTTCTCTGGAGCCACCAGCAGAAGCTCAGCGATGGGTGTTGTCGAGGCCACCGTATTACGATCGACACCATGGATCTGGAAGGCCTTGGACATATTCTTTAGCCTCTGGTACGTCACCAGGATCTTTTTATAGCGGAACAATACACCTGCTGCGTCTTTCACTGGAGCAGCAGCAAAAAGGAGAGAAAGAGAAAGAGGAACAAGCCTTCAGAAAGAGAAGAAAATCACTTGCCGGTCACGTTTCCTCACTCTGAACGCTCACGCTCACCTCTCTGTCTTTCTCTCCCTCTGGCGATTCTGAAAACCCTCCTCCTCTTCAGAGCTGGATGACCGCCGGAGGGTCTTCCAGCTGCGCCGATGTTCCGGAGGGACATGCTGTCTGTGATCACATCCTCTCCTGACATCATTTCCTCTTCCTCCAGGTAGCTATCCTCGAGATAGTCATCCCCTTCATCTCCCAGAAGAGAGAGGGATTCTGCGGCAGCACAAGTAGATGTACTTGAGTCAGGCATCGTAATATATCTTTATTAAATGCATTAAATTGATAAAAAGTGACAGGTAAGATATTTATAATGTTACAAAATATTTTCATTTCAAATAAATTCTGTTCTTTTGAGCTCTTTATGCTTCAAATCATTAGAAAAAAAATGTTTCGTTTCCACAAAAACAACAGCACAATTATTTTCAACGTTAATAATAATGAGAAATGTTTCTTGAGCAGCAAATCAGCATATTAAGATGATTTCTGAAGGATCATGTGACACTGAAGACTGGAGTAATGATGCTGAAAATCCATTCATATAAATCAAGCATCACATGAACAAATTACATTTAAAATTATTATTTTAAATTGTTAAATTGTTTACTGTATTTTTTATCAAATAAATCTTACCGACTTCAATTTTTGAACGGTACTGTATAATGTCATATCTATCTATCTATTTCAGAAATGTCTGTCTGTCTGTGTGTCTGTTATTCCCATATCTCTCGAACCGTTAGCCCGATGGATTTCAAACTTGACAGGTGTCTCGCTACGGGCACGAGTAAGTGCAGTTCAATATATCGGTAAAAGAAGCACTTAGAGGGTTGTGGTTTAAAAATAAACATTCTGACATAAACACTGTCAGCTAAACATTAAGTCAGCTACTTATATTTTATTCACGGCCATCATTTGTAGTAACCCATTCACAAACTGTTTGCTCAAGCGTAGCGTTTTCTCGGAGTTCACTGTGTAGTCTGCTCCCTCAATCGTGTAGTTCAATTTTCCACATTTATTGTATGTCATTATGTCAGTATTAGTATTTGCTTTCTACCATGCACAAATAAAAATGTCTCTGAACTTTTGCTGTGTAATTGTAACAGTGAGCACTCAAACACACCGAACCAACAATTACTAAAAACACACACAAAAACTGATTTTGCATGGGCACTTTTCACTAGTATTTACAAAGCCAAATAATAACCATGTCCACTTGACAGATCATTGATTTTGAGTTAATATCATGTAAATTGTGTTAATTACAGAAATGTTGTCATTATATGACATACATACACTACAAGGCCAATTTTTTAAATATTAATATTTTCAGGTGACATTTTAGAAAAAAAATGTTAATCTCTTAATATTAAACATTAAATAATATACATGGAGGTATGCCAAAGTAGCCTTCACTATTTCCTTCCATTTCAAAACATTGTTTAAAATTAGTAGTTTTATATAAATTTATTTAAAATGTATATTTTAATTAATATTTTAAGCTTGAGCCTTACATCAAAAGATTTGATCACCAGACACATCAGTCAACTAAACACATTATCTACAAAAATACATTAGATCCAGGGAAATTATGCAGAATGATGATTGCTGAAATTAAAACAAAAGTAAATAAACTAAATATGCTTTGTTCTTAATTGTAGGCATGAATATTTCAACCACAATGACGTTGTAGAGCATAAACGTTGGAACTGGGCGATACATCGTGTTTGTACAATATATCGGTATATTTTTTTTATAAACTATATGGAATGAGACGATACCGTTTATATCGATATACAGTAGTTTCCAAGCGCATCTGCTAATCTACATGGTGACATTCCCTATATTAGTTTTCATAGCCTTCAATATGAACATTGTTTGTAGGACATCATTGGGCAGGATGTGAAACAAACATTTCAGAGTCAGACACACCTTGCAGTTCATTGAGGGACCTGTTGTTGCTGCTGCAGCTGCTGCTGGTGCTGCCGCCACCGTGGCCCTGCAGGAGCGGCTGAGGGTGGGGGGGTCCGAACATGGAACTTATCTGAGCGCTGACGGGACCGGGAACAGAGCTCAAGGCCTTGGAGTTAGCTGAAGTCTGTTGGGTTGGCCTCTGCTGGAATGATTGACGGTTTGCCGACCGCTGGCTCTCTGCTTGTTGATCTGAAACGTTAATGATTATAGTTGATTCTGATCTTTATATAACAGTAAACACTCTCCTCTTACCGTACACAGTACAGACTTTGGCCAGAAGGAACATCTTGTAATTATTAAAGTATTGATGTTTTAGTAAGGGTTTATTCATGTTCTGTACAAGTTTATTATAATGAACTAAAACCAAAACTATTAAAACATTTCTGTTAACTGAAATAAAGCTGAATTAAATTAATTATATATTATATTATTTAATTCAGCTTTATTTCAGTAATTTTATTGCTTTGTTTAGTTTGTTTGTTTAAAATTTTCATCTAATATCTATATCAAGGTTCCCACACCTTGGTTAATTTCAAATTCAAGGACCTTTCAAGGACTTTCCAGGTCCAATATCCTCAAATTCAAGGACTTAATGTGGGGACACATTTCAAGTGAGAGGAAGGTTACATCGTGTTACCTTGTAAGATACATTGTTGCGCATGTTCTCTAGACTCCGTCGCTATGGAAACAAAGACGCTAACATCAACCGCATATGAATGTGTGGGTCTATGTAAAATACATAATTTTACCTTTAAAGTTGGGATTATTCCGTATTTTACGGGACGGGTAGCAGCCCTGTCTTTGTAATCTTCTTTGGTGAGCCAAATATCTTGAAATTTGCATTTTCCAGGCATCATGTTTCTGCGGTTTCACACTATTTTTGCAATGTTTCACGGTATGTCTGTGAACCGTTGAGGAACCATCGTAGTAGTTTCGAGCGCGCGTGAGTGTCATGGAAACGTACAACACAAAGTACCTCACGCGGGAAACTAACGTAACTAAAGTAAATCAAGCAAGCTTGTATGCATAGGCCACGTGTTGGCGAAATAAAACATTAGCGAACCAGATGGATTAATATTTTTTTTCAAGAAAACTTTCAAGGACCTGTATCTATGTATGGTCATTTTCAAAAACTTTCCAGGGCCTTGAATTTTTTTTTCAGATTCACAAACTTCCAAGGATTTCAAGGACCCGCGGGAACCCTGATTGATATACATATATATATATATATATATAGAGAGAGAGAGAGAGAGAGAGAGAGAGAGAGAGTGAGAGAGAGAGAGAGAGAGAGAAAATTTAAAATGTAAAAATAAACAATTTCAAAATATAAAAAAAACTGCAATAGTATAAAAATACTAAAATAACACTTTACCCCGATCATTTTCTCTTCTCCTTCTCCAAGAAAAACTCCTGGAATCATTACCTGCAGGAGAAAAAAGAAATTCAGTTTTACTCTTTTAGTCCCCTAAATCTGCATCGATACCCGGCCCGACTTCTGCAGCCTATGATCACAAGAAAATGTACATGAACATCTGTTTTTATGTTTCACCTTAGTTTGTGTTCCTGTAAAACAGATGTTCATGTACCTTTTTTTTTGTGATCATATGCTCTAGAAGTCAGGCTGGGTTTATTATAGAGAACATTCCACTATTTCTCAAATGACCTTTGACCCCATTCCATTCACAATTTTTTCTTGTGGCTCTAAGGGGCTGTTTAAAACGACACCCTTTTCAACTAAAACCGGAAACTTTTTTATGCGTTTTGGCCATTCATTTACACCTGAAAACGCTGGAGGGCCCTTATCGTCTACAATCTAAACTACAAAAACAGGAATGTGTGAAAACGCTGACGTCATGCGTATGTGTATTACGTGTTCAGTCTAAAGGCGCACAGTGTTTCTTTACAAAGTGGCATCGCCAACTACGGGGCTAGCAGCCGAATTCAGTGTTTTTGCGGATCCATGTGAATGGGAATCATTTTGACAATGTTGCCGTCTGTATGCGAAAAACGTTTCAGTTTTTAGTACATTGTTGTAAAAGTACCCTAAATGTCCTCTATTAGCACAGTGTGGGCTCACACTAGAGCTGCGTCCAAATTCAGAGGCTGCATCCTTCAGAGGGCTCATTAGAAGCCCGATTGCATCACAGCGGCGCGACGAAGACTGTCCCAGTTTGAAAGGCTTCTTCAAATGTGGCCTCGAAATGCGTCCTTCATTTCCTGGGCAATGAAGGATACAACAGATGGATCCTTCAAGGCCTTGCCTACCCCAGAATTCATTGCGCGCCCGAGTCGACAAGATTTTTTTGAGAGAAATTGCCGATTTACATCTTTAAATTGGGTTTCAACTTACTCAAATATCTAATGATAAGAAACTTTAAAGTGGTTCAAATGTTGACTTATATCTTACTAAGATGCAATTATATATATATATATATATTTATTTATACATAATTTTTGTAAATAACTAGACCAAGGTGAACATATTTAGGCAAGTTGTAAACCCTGTTTTTTTTTTTTTTTTTACAGTTGAATCCAACTTTCAAAAAAGTAACAGTCACTTATCAACGGTAGCTGTCAAGTTGCTAGGCGACAAGAACAATCATCCGTAGGCTAGACCGTGCCATTTAACAACGCTCGGTTTGACCTTTGCGGGCTTCGAAGGCGTGGCATTTGATGTCAACGTCCTTTGAAGGATGCAGCCTTTGAATTGGGACACAGCTTCTGTCTCTTCTCTCCTCGTCTCACCGTTGCTTTCCTGACTCTTGGTTGAGAAGATGAACCGATCGAGCTGGCAGCGCAGGAAGTCCCGCTCCTCCTCCAGGTCCTCAATGCGCTTCTGAAGCCATGAATTTTTCTCCAGCGAGATCTGCAGTTGTGTCCGCAAGTTAGTGATCAACAGATACGAGTTGCTTGGTGCTGGCGGATCACTACCTGTATCACAACATAAGCAAATATCATTGACATACAGCACTTAAAGGGATAGTTCACCCAAAAATGAATACTCTGTCATCATTTACTCACGCTAAACCAAACAACTCATGTTGTTTCAAACCCATAAGATATAAGTTAATTTTCAGAACACAAATGAAGATATTTTTAATTTTCTCTCATCATTTTTGACCATCCATTGAAAGTCTTTCATAGACAAAAACTTTCATAGTTCATAACGTACAAAAAGACATAAAAGCATATCCATAGGAATTTAATCCAAGTCTTCAGAAGAGACACAATTGTGTTATATAATGAAAAGATATTCATACATATAAGCATTGATTAACGCGCATACATAGAGCATATTAAATATGGTAAACAAAGAAGCTCAACTGTGTGTGCTTGATGTGCCAGAACCTATGACATTCAACATTAAAAATCAATATGAAAGAACATTAAAAAAAAATCTTAAATTGTGTTCCAAAGATGAACTAAAGACTTATGGACGGTTCACACCAAGGACAAAAACTATAATGATATCTACAACAATTAAGTTTTAATAATTGTTTAAATCCTGTGAGAATAGGGAAGCCTACACCACAGTTATAAGGATAATGGCAAAGAGAAACAATATCGTTGGAGACACTTTCAGAATGTTTTTTTTTTATTTATTTTTTTATAAACAATAAAAACATTGACAGCCAATCAGAATCCAGCAACGGACGACATAATTGCAGTGTGCGATTATGAAGGACATAACATTATTGTACATTGGTTTGGACACTGGTTTTGGACATTGGTTTTATCGTTATAGCCTACAGGTATCATTCTTGGTGTGAAAGGGCCTTTGTAGTTTTGGAACGATATTCGGGTTAGTAAAGGCCATAACGAAGATAAATATATTAAAGTCCACACCAACGGACAATAATTATAAGCGCACGCTTTATGATGGCTGCCACTTTAAATGCTCGATCTCTTTAAAGTCAGGTGGATTCTGATTGGTGGGAAAAAAAATTGTAAATCTCGCAAAGTATTTTCTATTTTAATTTTTTTTTAAATGTATGTACATTTAATACACTATACTTTGTATTATATTACCTTTGCATCAAATTACAAGAAACTATTTAACGCAGCGTCAGTGGGAGTGACGGTAAACTTGACATCTTTCTCTGCTGTTAATTATTAATATCTCTCTATTTTCTTCCTCTTTTTGAAAGTTGCTATTTTGAGCAAAAGGAAACAAAAAAAAAATATTTAATGTATTCTCTCATTCACCGCTATGTAAGTTTACCCAACTATGACGACTTCCTCTTCTGAGAAGCCCAGAAATGTGAAAAGGGTCAATAATAGTTTATCTGTGTCGTTATCATTATAGTTAATGGTGGACTCTGCTTTTCTTTTAAATTTATATATAAAAAAAAAATAATAATAATAATAATGTATTGGTATAGTTATCGTACTTGGTGTGAACGGTTAAAGGATAAGTGCATAGCGTACATGGTGGGTCACAGCTTACAACAAAAAGAAGCGATACTCAACTGAACTGACCATCAAAGTTCTGGTCATTTTGGTTGTAGAAGCCTCCCTGCTGCTCAAAGTTGTTGTCTTCAAAGGGAATGGAGATTTCATAGGCATCCTCATTCTTGGGTGCTGAAGAATGATGATTAAAAACACGTAGGATGCACAATTATTCTTCTGGGAAATAATGCACAGCTCACAGCTAACGTTCAACAAATACCAACTGCGATGAGAGCGCGTGCACTCACTTTGTAACTCTCGGGAACTCGCGTGCTTCCTCGTGGCTGAATCCGCATCATTCATATTTCCGTCTGTTCAGTTTATGATCTAAGTTGAGACATAGAGAGCGTCTGTCAGCCCAAATATACTCATGAAATCTACTTTATTTTCTCTGCAGAGCATTAAATGCAGATGCGCATGCGGCTAAACATCACATACATGATGTACTTTACATGAAATATCTAACGAGCTTTCAGATGAGCAGCATCTGGCTTCTCTCTTAAACACGCACGCGACATAGTAAAACAGCCAGTATCTAACGTTACCATTCACTTTAACACAAACCATCCACAATCAAAACATTTATGACAATAAGACAGGTTATGGCACGGGCTGCATTCTTCTTAAAATATTAATCATGGTTAGAGTAGTGATGCATGCATAATGCTCTATTTGTTCGGCATTATGATGACTAGCAAACTGGCTAATCTTTAGACCGTTCCAGACAGAAAATACAATTAAGCGCAGTATTTCTGTCACGTGATCACACACAAAACACGTACAAACCGTTGCTCGCTCGTGGGCGCGCTTCTCTGTCACGTATTTAACGCGTTTCTCAGTGCACTATCATCTGTATGTGTTTGTGAAGGAACCAGCTTGCGAACAATAACAAGTAAATTACCCTCAGCAGCAGCAGCAGCACTAAAAACAACGGGAAGGAAGTCACTGTACGGCACCTTAAAATCGGCACGTTCAAAATAAAAGCCTAAAAGGTGTTTTTCTCAAAGTCACAAAATGCATGGTAGTATAATATATAGTATGTAGTATAGTAATAGTAGGTCTATTTAACTGATTAAAATCTGGGTGAAATTACAAAAGGGATTAGTTGATCCCATGGAGCCTTAGTTGGAAATATCACGTCGCGCACGTGAACGTCATCAAATTCGTGGGAAACTGGGTTTTCCTCAGGGTTCTTCCATTCCGAATGCGCACACACGTAGGCTACTACATGTCTAAAACTAGCCTATCCAAAACATTCTGTGTCAGATGTTAACCCAACATTCAAAAGATGCTTACACACACACACACACACACACACACACACACACACACACACACACACACACACACACACACACACACACACACACATAAAAATAAAATAAAAAAAATCCACTATTTTAAGGATGTTTGCACACCACACACAATTGGTTCAGATTATGCATTCTGTCATTATAATTCACTGGTTTAGGCTACTTTAGTCATTATTAGTTAACTTTAGTTCAACTGAGCTTGGCTGCTAACAAGAGTCAAGCCCAAATATAGACAGATGACGGGATAAATCTGTGGTGCGTTGCGTTTCTACCATTTGTCATCTTTACTAATTTGTCTATTTAATTATCTTTACTGACTTGCTGATTTAACAAACTTTACAGAATTGAGCAAGATAGCTATTGTCAAGCGGTACAAAACGATGATTAATACTTTACTCAATTCTGTAAAGTTTGATAAGTCAGTAAAGATACTGACTATATATATATATCATTTATTTTTTTTAATTCTGTCCTTCGAACCAAAATTATTATTATTATTTTTTGCTGGGTAAACAAGTGATAAAACATGAACATAATGAAACATACATTCAGGCTAGAGTAAATTAGGCGAAGGCAGGTTTTAACTGAAAGGAATTGTGTTCAAGGCATTATTAAAGTTGTGTCCTCAAGTATCTGACATAATTATCAAACTATTAAAAACATTAATATTGTCCAGGCCAAATCCCCTCCTTTGGCCCTTATCAGTCATGTCCTCCAAATAATCTCATCCTGGATTGGCTCTACCACCCTCTCGCTCTTCTCCACCTATAGCTGGCGTGTGGTGAGCTTTATAACCGTTGTGCCGTCAGATCATCCCAGTGGATGCTGCACACTGGCGGTGATTGAGGGGAGACTCCCTGATATGATTGTAAAGCGCTTTGGGTGTACAGTAGCACATATAAAGCGCAGTCATGGCCTAATATCCCAGAAGGTTGCAGGTTCGATTCTCAATTTGAGTGAATACATTTAAAAACTCAACGCTGTTACATAAAAATGGAAATTTAGTAAACACCAAAATTATATTAACACTGAAAGTGCATAAATTGAAGCTGATTGAAATTCATGCTATGATACTCGTATATTTTGTCCCCTAAAGGCAACTATGGCAAGGAATGAAATACTTCATTTTATATGGATAAAAATAAATCATTGTGAGAAACAAAGTTACACCAGGGGAGCAGTTATCTTCTGGCTATACAATAATATGATAAAATATAAATAGTAATATAAATTTAAAAATATATATATAGTATAAGTTCAATGATAAGATAAGTTAGATTAAACAGTAAGATAAAGTATAAGGTGTTTTTGAGGTCTATCCACAGCTGAATGAAACACGTGTTGTTCATCCATCATTATCATTGAAGACCTCGACATACAAAATCATTCTTAATTCATAATTATGAATTTGCAAATTTTCATGAAAATTATGAGACCAGTGATCCACAATACCCAAATATCTGGCTTTAGTCAGCATTTCTATAGGGAACTTGTGTGGTATCACTGGAGAGATTAACTTCCCTTTAGGGTCAATGATTTACTGGAATGAGTCGCATTATGGCTTACTGTAACATCCATTTTGCTTGGAATGTGTAATAAATATGAAAATATATGGGATTTTTGGGGATGCGTAATCTAATCAGCAGAAACTTCTATTTCCAGTTACAATGCCTAACCATAGTTGGGGTCAAAATGAATAAATTACTTTTACATTATTAATGTAATGATTGATATTTTATTGATATTTAATATTTCATAAGCCATATATCATGATGACCACAAATCTTTAAGTTTACAAGGTTAGTGGAACCTGTTTAAAAGCAATATTCTTCTTTATATTTCACAATGTCTAAAATAACTTTTTTTTTTTGATGCCTCATGATGCCCCTTTTTACACAATTTAAGCCGAATAAGGTGTGTTTTGTGTGTGTTTGGATAATGAGAGCTTAGACACGTCAATTCTTTTTAGGATTTTTTTTTTTCCTTTCAGTTTCTTGAAAGCGATGACTAAAACTGACTGGACCTGTTCTGTTATGGCTTGAGCCCCAGTTAATGAAAGGTTGTATGTTTGCGGTTACTAGTGAAATGATGACTAATCTCTGTCTTCTATATAAGACAGCCAGGAGGGAATTCCTTCCTTCATTCTTTCTGTTTGATGGAATCAGGAGCAACTCTACAACTGAGGTAAGTCATCTGCTCTTCTCTCTGTCAGTCAGAATAGTTCTACAATTATATTAATATTATATTAAGACATAGCTAATTATATACAACTAGGCTTTAACTCAAACAAAATGTAACATTTAACTTGATAAATAAGGCCTGTTCACACAACTTTAAATGTTTATCTTTAGATGTCATGTGTTCAGAACAACTTTAAAGATCATGATGGATTCTGATTGGCTGTCAGTGTGTTTATCGTTCATCATTTATCGTTAGGCTCTCCGTGCTGTTTTAGATATTTTGGGGGGATTTTTAGTACTATCTTTATCATTATCATTCACACCAAGAATGATAACTATAAAGATTACCAGCGATAGGCTAACTATATTAGTGTCCACATCAACTGAGGATCTGTTTAAGCACGCGCAGGTTTGTCGTCTGCCGCTTTAAAGCAGAATAGATTCTGATTGGCTGTCAGTGATATCGTTCATCAGCTACAAAAATAAAATAAAAAATAATAATAATTCTCAAAGTGATTCCAGTGATATCGTTTCTCTGTGCAGTTATCGTTGGTTGTGGTGTGGACTGCTATTATTTTATATTTAGACGATTTTTAGAAATATGGCGATGGCTATCTTTATCATTATCGTTATCGTCATATGGTGTGGACAATAACAGACCTTAATTAACAATAGATGAAAAGAAAGATGTAGCCTATAATATAGCCTATCTTATGGTTTAACATGTATGTTGTGGCATGTACTAGGCCTATAAACATTTGTGCTAGTCTGAATCTGAATCATGTATATTTTGTATATAACAATTAGATTAAAATATATCATTTCACAGGTCTTTATTCTTTCAGAATTGCAGTTATCCAGTTATCTCCTGAAATATGTAATATTAAATCTATTCTTCTTTTCCCAGAAAACTGAAGACAGAATGATTTTTATTATTATTTTTATTATTATTATTACTACTACTACTGAACAATACAACACATCCAAGGACAAAATGAGGAAACTCCTGCCATGTATTCTGATATTACTGGTGAGTCACAGGAAACAGAATTCTGAACTGACAAATGTACAAATATGTGCGTCCGTTGTATAAATATATTTCAAAGGTCAATGATAACATCATTCAGTTGAGCAACATCAGAACGAAAGTTGAGTTTCCTGATGTGTAAACTTTTTACTACAGATCGTGGGCGTTGTGAATGGACAGCGCAGTGTCAGTAATAGAACTGATTGTTCTAGAAATGAGTACTGGAGCGACGGGCTCTGCTGTGACAAATGTGCTCCAGGTAAATGTTCAATCAATACAGTCAAACATAATGTTTTCAGAGACATGGACTGTTCAGTCTCTTCATCTGTCATGTATTTTTCTTAAGGCTATAAGTTGATAAAGAAATGCTCTAGTGGCATGCAATCTGAATGTGAGAAATGTTCAAACGGGACGTACCAAGACAGAATGAACTATTTCCCAAACTGCTTCAGATGCCAGAAATGCAACAAGCGTAAGTGTATAGCAGCTTTCTTTTCCTTTCACGACTTAACTTAAAATGATGTCAAAATTACACATATTTTGCTGTGTTGGTTTTCTTTAGATCTTCACTTAACCTTTTCTCCTTTTCAGGTCACGCAGTGATTATTTCACCATGTACAAACCAAAATAACACAGTTTGTGGATGTCAGCATGGATACCGCATGAGGTTCTTAGACGGGTTCTCAGATTCATCAATCAGGATTTCATGGGATTGTGTGCCCTTGAAAAGACCTCAAATCCAGACATTGTGAGAATGTTATTGCTGAAGTATACAGGTCTACCTCCATTAGGTCCACGTCTGGCATGAAACAATAAAATTACCTCTGACAAAAGTGATTTTTTTGAATGTTTTTTTATGAAGTAAACATACTAATATATTTGATATTGTTTCATTAAATGTATTTATATATTTTTTCATATAGCCTATATATTGTTTATAACATTTAGACTGAATTAGATTTGCGTGATTATGCCTACATTATTTTTTATATTATTATTACTATATTATTTTAGAAAACTCATGAAAAATGTATATATCAATTGATACAACAGATATAATGTTTATTTGTGCGTCTCTCAATCATAATTGTATTGCATTGTATTGTGTGTTTTGCACTGCTTTGAAACAGAATTTGAAATCAGAATTTCAACTAACATATAAATAACAACAACTGTATTATTTCATATTTTTGTATGTTTGGGCCTCTGAATAAAACAGATCTCACCCATGCTATGGAACGCTGTATGGTTGATGTAAAACATGAAACGCATAATGCAAACTATTGAAAAAATATATTTTGTCTAAAGGTTCAATAAACTGTTTCATTTCGAAAAATGCTTTTCTGCTTTATTTCATATGTCAAGCTTTACAGGGCACATTTTTAATATATAATTTTGTGTTCATATAGCCTAAATTAGAGTCTAAATCTGAAAGTAAAACTTGTGATTCACACACATTTGAACAAGTGAAAGTGTGTTTTATCTGTTACGCTTCCTGCAGTTATGTTAGTGGTTTTGGTTTAGTTTTGAAGAAAATTGTTCTAGCTTTCTGGAAATGACTAATCGGTATGGTGTTGTTTACACTGAAACCACGTAAAATAACCCAAATAGCGTCACAGGCTATGTCATTCATTCAGCGTTTAATCTGCTTCCCAATGACGTATAGCCTAATTTATACAAACTGCAGGAACACACACACACAAAGCAGATAGATAGATAGATAGATAGATAGATAGATAGATAGATAGATAGATAGATAGATAGATAGATAGATAGATAGATAGATAGATAGATAGATAGATAGATAGATAGATAGATAGATAGATAGATAGATAGATAGATAGATAGATAGATAGATAGATAGATAGCATTTAAGTAAGGGTTAATGCCCGACGAGGTGTCCATGGTATCGGTTGCCTCCGCCGAAGTCCATTAATACCTAACAATGGACACCTCGAAGGCCATTAACCCGCTTATACCATGGTCACTTGCCAAATAACACATTTTTTATATTTTATATTTTTATATTTTAATTAGTTTTACAATCGAAATCTAAAGTTTTTACAAACGATAGCCTGGTTTCCCTGGTTACGCCTGACGGTTTATTTACTAGGTGTCCTCATAGGGTGTCCTCAATCACTTTTTAATGGACACCCTGCAGCCAATCAGAATCGAGTATTCACCCAGACCATGGTATAAAGAATTATTAATTAATTTAAAACGCAATTAAAATATGTTCGTAAGCTATAATAAGCATAAAACTGAATAATGAAACGCGTAGTCTATAAAATGGTAGCTGGAGAGCGAGCTTGTCATGTGACATCACCTGTACGTGACGTCGAAGCTATTTGGAGCGCAGGTGAAGAAACCCGGAAAAACACAAACCGCCAAAATGTTTATCATCTAAATGAGTCTTCCTTGTCAGTTTTGCAAACGAACATAATTTCCGCGATAAAAGGTAAGTAGAATGATAATCGTTATTTAGTTAGGCTAGTCGGTTTTATTTTTTTGGAAAGCAGTGGTCGATTATTAACAGCTGAACTCCGGCGCCACAGGTTTTCCACCCCATTTCTTCTCACATAGAAGATATCGGTAACACTTTAAAAATAAGCTTCATTAGTTAACTACCTTAATTAACATGAACAATACTTTTACAGCATTTATTCATCTTTAATATTAATTTAAACATTTACTACTTTGTTAAAATCAAAGGTTGTATTTGTTAACGTTAGTTAATGCACTGTGTGTGAACTAACATGAACAGCTGTATTTTAATTAACTAACATTAACAAAGATTAATAAATACTCTAACAAATGTATTGCTCAGTTTTAGTTCATGTTAGTTAATACATTATTGTAAAGTGTTACCAAGGTATCTTGTTTTATTAGCTATAGTGCTTTACTTTAAGACATATATTGATGTAAAATAGAATAAGTTCCTTCAGGTAAAGAGTGCATACTTGGATATGTTAAAACCTTAGCCAAATGAAATGTGTTCCTACTAGAATAGTGATAATTTTTAAAGATTATTCTTTAATATATATGCTGATTTTTGCATCTTTTTTCTCTCCATTTCTGATATAGGCTACATGTCAGAGGGACGGTCACCATGTCTGGTACTGACCACGTTGGACTGACCCACTGTAAGTTTCTCCTGGTGTTCGCAGTCCTCATGGATCTCTTCGGTGTTTCTATCCTCTTGATCGGCATCTTTGTCCCGCTTGAAATCGGTGGTCGTGACTTTGGTGATCTGTTGGTGTATTCTGGAGCTCTGCTGGTGCTGATGTCTATGGGGGCTTGGGTCATGTGGTACAGTGGGAACATTGATGGTTTAATACCAGAGAAGGAGCTGACAGACAAACACAATGCCGTGGAGCGGTTCGCTCGCAGCCTCAGTCGCCGCATACGGAGACCCCACCGCGACCACCGCACATCCTGACCTCTGACCCCTGGCAGAGATCACATATACACAGGGCTGGGATACCAACATTTAGGCTAAAATCTCAGTTGGAAGAGGAGGAAAAGAATCTTTGTTACAATGTGGTGTTTACAACTACTATGAAATTACAGTCATTTTATAGAACCTGTACTGTAGTGCAACTCTCAAAATGTAGAAAATAATGATGAAAAGGTTTATATTTTTGTACGCTATTTAGGACAGTGAAAACTGTTTCTACTGTTTCAACTGTATTTCTTTTTTTGCTGTAAAACTTTATATGTTAATGAAAAATTCATTGTTCTTGTGTCCATTCATTTAAAACTTGTTGATTTCATTTGAGTGTGTGTAAAAGCATTTCTAACAGCTGAATTGGGGGTAGGAAAGAGCAGATGTAATAAACCAGATAGCCCGGGGAGATAACAAACACCTAGGCACGAGAAAGAATCTTAGTCGAAGAATACAGGATGTCATATAGTAGGGTCCCAGGCCCCCTCCTGAGGAAAGCAGGAGGTCATTTAGATTGTAAATGAAGGCCTTTTGGCTTCTCAGGGACAAAGAACAGCATGACCTGCCCAGGGGGGGGGGGGGGGTAGAACCAGTCCATACTAGATGTCTTTAAGGAAATTTACAGAGACTGGGAAAGGAGGAGTCAAGAATGTCAGAAACCTGTATAAAATGTCTCAGTTTTATTATGTCAGTAGGCTTTCTGTTTCACATCTGGGTGGCTGCGGTTGCGAAAAGATTCCTCAAAGATTAAAGCCTTTTCTTCTTTATTACAATTTTGCCTTTTGAGTGTTGTCTTACACCTGTGATGCTGTTTTTCCAAGTGAGATAAAAATTGCTTTTACAGCTGGTGTCAAGAAGAGGGATCCTGTGCGGACGCTTCTTCTCCTGGTCCTGAGAACGGATTTGACGGGAAAGTGCACGACCTCGGCAGCAACAGGCGGCCGTCTCATACCTCGACGGTTTGAGATAGAAACTCAACAGATTACGAGAGAGAGAGGCAAAACCCCGCACTCAGGGCCAGTGAAAGAAAACTCCCACCAGGATTAAAAAATCCGCGACGATTGCGAGAAAAAAAAACAGAAAAGCATCTCTGGGTAAGACACGGCAAATTGTTTTATTGAAGTTGAGTGTAATTTGATAATTGTGAGTGAACGTGAACCATATTGGCTGAGTTTTGCTTTTTGGTACGGGGCGAAAGGTGATTCAGGGGAATCACAATTTTTTTGGGGGTAAGGGAAATAATTGATCTGAGGAATTCGGATCAGCTTCTACCTCACTTAGCTCGTTGGTGGACGGAAAGCCCACAGGTGATTCAGGGGAATCACAGATTCAGGGGAATCACAGTTATTGATTAATTAGTTTCACTCAAAAGTGCTAGTAACAAAAAAAAAAAAAAAAAAAAAAATTATTAATCGATTTAGGTGGACGGATGAGCCACGTCAAATCAGAATTAATCGAGCGCTGGAAAGTGCTTATAGAAAGTTTTTGAGTGAAACGTAATTACAAACCACCCGACCGATCTTGGGGTAAGGGAAAGATCGGGTCTGTCGAAGACGTTTGACAGATTCTGTAAGACACGTGTCGAATTGTGAAATCCAGAAAAGAGGAACTCAGCCAAAATGGGATCATCAAACAGTAAAACAGATAATTTTTATACACCAATTTTCTGTCAAAGGAGAAATAATGATGGTGGTAAATGTAAATGTATTTCCCCGAGGCGGGAACCTTGAGTAAGATAAGACTCAATGTCGTAAAAGAATCAATAGAAAAGAACGAGGGAAAACAGAATGGTTGTTATGTGTGTGTTAAACGTGTGTAAAGGACGCACACACGAATGCATACGCTGATTTACTTTCTGCTACCTGCAATGAAAAAAAAAAAAAAAAAAACCAAACAAAAAAAAAAAACGGTTGGAAATCTTTATGTGTGGCTGATGAAACTTTGAGCAAAGTTATGACTGATGATTTGAGCAGTGTTGTGAATGATGAGCATATGAGATTGTACAAAGGTAGCCTACAGGGTTTTCTGAAATGCTAACTTATCCGTTACTAGTCAGAAAGGGTTGTTGAAGTTTGTTCATGAGTGTAAAACTGTGAACGGACAGTGAATTGTTGGATGGGAAAGAAGCAGATAAAAGAGAACAGAGTCGATGCAGAAGGAACTGATATGTAGGGAACGATAGAGTTCATGGAACTATTTATGAACGCCTGATTAAGTCAAATTAAGTTGAAATTTTACGAAAAGTGAGTTTTAGATGGAAATGGGGCGTTGAGTATGATTAACAGGGATTGGCATGATATAAGGATAAGGAATGTTTCATTAAGTAAAACGATTGTCTTTTGAACCTAAAGGGTCCAGCTATGCTGGGAGTACAGCAACAGCGCTTGCTTGTTCAAACCAGCTTCTGGATGTTAAATGTATACTTGTTTTGTAATCAGTGTTGTTGATGATAATATCAAATTAGAAAATGTCCAGAGATTGGATATTTTGTTGATATTAAGCCATTTAAGGAAATATATTGTTTTATAAAGGAAATTATGGGTTGGAGATAATTTCCCCAGACATGTGTGACTAAAGTTAATCAGAAACTTTGTGAAACCCATTTAGAATATTTAGATTTTCCGTGTCGCTTATGAAAATTAATGTTCTGCCAATAATAGTGATGTGAATGTGCTTTATTGTATTAATGTTATGAAAAGAGAACAGAGTATTGAAGAATAGATTGCCATATTTTTGTAACAAGAGTTGAAGGTGCAAGCGGCTAAGATAGCTGTCTGTGTAATTTAGAGACTGAGAAGATTTAGAGAATCTTGTGTTTTCTGTGAAACAGTAGAGATAAGTAGGACTGAATAATTATAATACAATTTTGTGATTTAAGTTGAATCTGCAAACTAACCATTTGATAGAAGAATAAGCTTTTAAAAACCAGTGTTGATGAAATTAATGACACGTTAAAGTTTTAATACTGTATGAAGAGTAACTGAACAGTCCTGATAAATAGTGAGATAAAAAAGAGCAAATGCTGTAAGCAGTTCTGCTCACGCTCTGAAGAGATTTGCAGATGATGTTTAGTAAAGGTTTGATTGTAATTAGAAAGATAAACAATAACTTAACTGGCTCCAAAGAAAGAAAGTGCCAAAATGACACAAATTTAAAGAAAAGTCTGTGTTAATATGGGTTAGAAAGTAGATCAATGTTAATATGATGAAGATTATAATTCGGCTATTGTAATTGAATTTGCAGCTGGGACAGTGGGGGAGAATGCAGAGAACTTATCAGTGGCTCTGTTTGCATTTCCTGAATACAACACAATGTTTCAGAAGTGCAAAATAGGGTGAAGCTGTTAGAAAGATAAAAGGCAGAATAACAGAGAGTGTTTTATTGCAGTCAGCTGGGTCATTCAGTGACTGTATGCGCACTGTATGACTGTAAAAGTAAATGAGGGAGAAATAAAGTTGATAGTTGGAACTTTTGAAAGTTGTAAGAAGATTGAAAGATTTAAGTGTAAGGAATTCCTTTTGAAAGGAAAGAACTATAAAAAGTACCGGTTGACATAAAATTACGGATAAGACTAAATGAGTTGCAAAATATTTTAAAAGTACCGGTCACTAAAAGGATGATTGTGTTTTTGAATGAAATGCTTTGATAAGGTTTTAGATGATATGGAGAGACAAATCTAATGAATGATTTATAATGATAATCAAAAAAAATGTATCACAAGCAGGGAGCAGCCTCAAAAGTGAATCATAGAAGCAGATTGATAAACTCCTAGAGAAAACATTGAAGTAAAATTGAAATGAAATTGTTATTAAGAACTAGAATAATTCGTATTATTTCTTTAAGATAAAATAAACAGAAGCAGTGTTACAGGATTAACAGTTGCTAAATGTAAAATGTGTAAAAGGCATTTGATTAAACAAAGGCTTGTTAATGTTGATTTTAAAAGATAAGTTTGTGATTTGGCCAAAACAGGTTTGCTTATCTGAATCTGGCACGTGCTGTGACTGAAACTGCCACAGTTTCAGTGCAACAGAGACTCATTCGGAGTGGATATTATGTCTAAATTACAATACATGTAATTCATGGAAAAGATGCCTTAAGATGGGCTACAGTTGAAAAAGATGGTAGATAAAGTCTGAAGTTAAAAGTTTATGAGAATGCAGTGTACCAGTCCTGAATGCCTCAAGAGTCTCTCTCTCATTCAATATCAGCTGAAAGCTGTTGTCTGAGGCTGTGTAAAGCACAGTGTTTCAGTTGAAAAGATTCATAGATGTGGAAAAGCTAAAACAAATCAGATTTGACAAATTTAGAGGACAATTTGTAAATGTTTTAAAAGTAAAACTGAATGATTTTAAAGAAGTCTTTAAAATAATAATGCAGACCTTAAATGATAGAAGTGACATTTTTGACCGCTTCTTTGTCTGATTTTAGCCTCCACCATAAAACAGGGCCGATGGCTCCGGCTACAGAAGTAACAGTACACTGAATGTCAATATTAAATGTTCCAAGTGGATATGATGGTTCTTGATTACCTCGATTAAAAAAAAAAAAAAAAAAAAAAAAAAAAAAATTTCATTACCACAAACTATGATAATTTTGCTCAAGTGAAGTAGAGCCATAACTCAGTGTGCAGGAGGCGTAGATCCCAAAGACGGGTAAGATTCTCTGATGGCCATAGATGGGAACAACCTAAGGCAGGGATTATCGCCGCCACTGGGGCACCTGCCCACCAGGTTCGGGAGGTGTTACCTACAAGAAGGGAGTGGTTGTGATGCTACTTGGGGCCAAGAGCATCAAAGAGGGGTCTGTTCCCTACAACTTCCACTCCAATATATATATATCAAAATGTTCCTTCACTTAAAAGAGCTTAATTATCATATAGAGACAATTACATCCAATCTCAGTAATATGTAAATAGAATCACAGAGCACAACCAACAACCATCTTGATTACGGGGACTTCGAATAGCTTGTCACCTTAAACATTTGACCGTTCTGTTTTAACAGAAGATCAAAGATGTGACATAAGGAACATGATGTTGGTTGCCTTATGGGCAAAGAAAAATGTTTGATATTGAACTAGTTTTTAACTCCTGAAGGTCATTAGACATGGTGGTGGCTAAAGATGAGAACAGCTTGTGATGAGTCAAGAGAAATTTCTGAAAAACGAAGGTTAGGTGAATTGAGTATTTAAACTAAAAATAACCTTAGAAAAAAGATCATAGCATAATGTATTTTAGATTATTGTAACGGTTCTAATTTGAGTCAAACATTTGTATTTTGACATTTGTGAACTATTAAGGATTGACTATGACTATGATTATTTTAGTTACAGTCCTAGGAGGCTGTTGAAAAGATTATTTGCTTATAATGAGAGAGAAAGAGACTGCTTGAGTGGAGGAAGAGGATGGTACTCTGTCTGTTCTTCTGTTATCAGTCAGCCAAAGAAAGCTGAAGCAAAGTAATAATTATGCACCAAAACAATCCAGCTGACTTTTCTAAAATCAGATGAATAATGAACAGACATGCTTTGAAACTGGTTAAGAGGCCATAAAAACATTAGATAAAAGATACAGGAAAATGTAAGGTTAAAATGTCATTTAAAATTTAAATCTTTTTAGAGAAAAGATATGAATAAGAAATATGAGCAGTTCATAGTCAGGGATGAGTGTGAGTGTTAATTCATGTTTGTACAGTATGTGTTAGTTTAGGACAACTATTCTGTCTGAATAGTGTGTATAAATTTGTCATTAACCTCTGGAAAGAGTGTTTTAGCATTATAGATGGGTTAAGGCGAATGACAAATTTGAAAAGTAAGCTGAGGATTGTGAGTCAATCTGATGAGAAGGCAACACAGAACAGGATGAGCTTTAAGTTGATTGATCATCGAGCTCTGTCTATTTATTATTTTGGTCATTTATGATGTGCAGTAGATTTGAATTACTTTCTGGACAGGTTTAGGTATTGATGTGTAAATTAGAATTGTGAAGTCGTAGATAGCCGTCAGTCATGTGTTGAGAAAAAGTTATAGATTTGACAGCAACAAACACGTAGGCTAAGTAAATATCAGATTATCCAGAGAGCCCTTAACAGTTATGTATTGTAAAAAGGGGGAGATTGCTATTCGACTGACGTTGACGAAGTGTGCACACCACGACCTGACCTGACAAGAATGCAAATGTGTACCTTGAAATGTAAGTCGCTTTGGATAAAAGCGTCTGATAAAAGTAAGAGAATTTTATTATGTTAAATTTATGCACGAGATGGGTGTCGTGCATCAAGAGGAGGATGAATATGCTCATGGCGGGAACAAGAGAACGCACAGTAAAACAAGTGGTCAGATGAGTCTTTGAACTTTTTAGTATGGATAATTTGTATTCAGGCCACAAACAAAGACATTTCGGCCTCACAGGTGGGAAAAACAGTAAATCCAGGGGGGGAGGGCTAAACCCATTGTCTTCACAGCAGGCTGAGAGGTTATCTAGCTTTGACCTCATTGGTATATGAGGACAGTAAAAGTCCAGGAGGGGTTTATTAGAAGAACTTTATTTGTCTAAACCAGCTAGATCTGGTTTACTAAGGGGCTCACATTTGCTGAAAGCCATCGCACAGGTGGGAAGATAAATGTTGGGAGGACATTGGGTTTAATTGTGTGCATTGTTTGTATTTTAAGTGTGCTAATAATAAGAATTGTTTTGACAGGAAACGCCGGAGCAGATGTGGCAGCACAGCAGAAGAAAAAAAAAAAAAAAAAAAATTGTGACAATAACCTCAACATTTGTTTTTCTTTACAGAAGATGCAGACTTTTGCGCATGGCATGAGCAAAGTGAAGAAACACTGCCTAACCCTGTGTAATGCCTAACTTAAAAATTTTCATTTTGCAGGATGTCAGGATGGATTGAACCAAACAGAACTGATTCTGTATTGTTTTGTTAACATGAACAACATGGGTTGAATGTTTTTTTTCAGGGGAACAAGGACCCTGAGTGCTATTCAATGAGCAAGAAATTATCCGGTGATATGTTTCAGGTAGGAAAATTTCACAGGTCACACCAAAGGAACGACAAGACACGCGCTCACTAACAAAATCACTTAAGGCCTCCATTCGCAGGTGACAGCAGACAGTAAATGACTCATTCCAGTAGGGGTGCGATCGTGATCTAAGGGAAAATCTTGTAAGGATTTGAAAATGACTGAAGGATGTTAGACCTGGGTCCAAGCATCTGACCTAAACTATACCAACCAACATCAACAACCTCACACGCCAGCGCAAAGAATAAAGTAGGGGATCAATGATATGTGCTAGAAACAAATCTCCCCTGCCAACGTTGGAAAAAATCCTCTCTACGGCATGCAAAGTGTCATATTGGTGAAGATGGAACGTCCATGAGGCAACGAGATGATCAACATATCTGGAGAAAATGTTGACCAATTAATGGTTGAAGAAAAGTTTTGCGATTTTATTTGATTGAATCAAATTAGGGCTTAGTATTGATATACATGAAGGGTATAACTGTTCTTGAATTAAGACTTGAATTAATTCTATTCTTAAAGATTTAATAGTATAATGGGTTTGATTAGAAAACAGAAATGAATTTTTATTATTTTATTGGTTATCAGAGAATGATAAACAGGGGGGAGATGTTAATGAAAAATTCATTGTTCTTGTGTCCATTCATTTAAAACTTGTTGATTTCATTTGAGTGTGTGTAAAAGCATTTCTAACAGCTGAATTGGGGGTAGGAAAGAGCAGATGTAATAAACCAGATAGCCCGGGGAGATAACAAACACCTAGGCACGAGAAAGAATCTTAGTCGAAGAATACAGGATGTCATATAGTAGGGTCCCAGGCCCCCTCCTGAGGAAAGCAGGAGGTCATTTAGATTGTAAATGAAGGCCTTTTGGCTTCTCAGGGACAAAGAACAGCATGACCTGCCCAGGGGGGGGGGGGGTAGAACCAGTCCATACTAGATGTCTTTAAGGAAATTTACAGAGACTGGGAAAGGAGGAGTCAAGAATGTCAGAAACCTGTATAAAATGTCTCAGTTTTATTATGTCAGTAGGCTTTCTGTTTCACATCTGGGTGGCTGCGGTTGCGAAAAGATTCCTCAAAGATTAAAGCCTTTTCTTCTTTATTACAATTTTGCCTTTTGAGTGTTGTCTTACACCTGTGATGCTGTTTTTCCAAGTGAGATAAAAATTGCTTTTACAACTTTATATATTCTTGTGTACATTTTTACACTGATAAAAATGTTCATGAATTAAAATTATATATGCAGCTTTGGTGCTTTATTTTAACAATACAGAAACACTTTTCAGACTTCTAAACTATAGAGAACATGTATTTATTTACAAAGTTCCATATAACAATATGAAACGTTTTCCAGTAAACTAAACATTTAGTCTCTTTCTCTCTCTCATTAAATAGGCAGAGCCACATGTTTCCTCATTCAGAAAATACTGCAAAAATTGCCATACAGAAGCCTCCATTCCTTTCACAACAAATAACTTAGAAACCAACAACCAATAATAATACAATTAAAAAGAAAACCTCACCCTCAACACCAAACCTAATTTGTTAAAAAAAAAAGGGTCAGTCAAAATGCAGGTAGTGTGTCAATCTGGGTCAGTTTCTTTTCATTGTTTTTTTGTGTGTGTGTGTGTGTGTGTGTGTGTGCAGATTTTCCAATTGATCTAATGCACATGACAAGCAACCAATACTGAGTATTTTTCAGAGTACTGCATGTTATGACCAACAGCATATTGGTTTAAATACATAAATACATCACTCCCCTTGATTTGAAATTAAAAAGAAATAAAATATAGTAATAATATCTGGCCAAGCATCACAGTCACAACCAGTCTTTGTTCCAGTATTTTAGGATGATTTTGTGTGAAGAAAAAAAAAAAAAACACTAGCCATACAGGGCAGAATTTGAAAACACAAAATAAGGCACACTGGCCAAGTTGAGCTGTTATGGAATATAAAAAAAGACAATGCCTATTAAAGTCAGTTCACCCCAAAACAAGTCAAATAAAAGTGCAGAATGAGTGTTACATTATAACATTTCTTAGAAAATGCTTTTACGCTGACTTCAGGCTTCCCTTTGGGAGCGTCTATAGAAGGGGGACAGAAGAACTGTAATGCATTGTACGATGTAGTGCACTACAGTTTGAGTGAACAGCTGAAGTGCTTTCAGAGGGCGGGGCTTGGGACGGAGGGGGTGGGGCTCTGCCAAATAATCATGTGACTTCGCTCTGATCTCTGTAGGACACTCTCACTGGCCCCATCACTTCCATCATCTCCTAAAGAGGAAAAAATACTTAATTATATACTTATCTCATCGTTATAAAACATTCTCAATGGAAGAATAAAATAAATACATAAAGCTGTGATATAATAACTGTGCCAAGAGGAAAGCCGCACCAATTCGGAAGTTGATATATCCTTCCCCTCCACTGAGAATGAGCAGAGAGGTAGTAGCAGCGCCATCTGCTGAACTGGAGGAACTACGGCAGCCTGCATTGATTAAAAAAGGTCAGAAAGAAACAAAGTGGTTAAAAATATGCTATTGTAAATATTACACCCAAAACTGGTGTCAATACTGGTCTTCCATCTACTTTTAGTTCACCGTTCACCAAAGCATTTTTTCCCATTGTTTTCAATGGGAGCGCCACGTTTTTTAAAACGGCAGCAGCGTGAATAGGCTCGGTGCTCTGTGGTTTTTACCATAGACTGTAAAAAAATATATATGGACACTCGTAGGGTTCTGAAGAGCATTTTTGAAGCCCAAAGTGGACTGAGCCGGCCATCGCCATCTTGGTTAAAATCGTCACTTCCGGATAAGCGAAAATGGGCAAAGAGGCGGGGTTAGCTGAGGTGACGTAACGGCTAACAGACAGCAGACAAACGGCTAGTAGTGACAGCAGCGGCAATCCACCTGTCACTCAAGTGGCCACGCCCCTAAATATAATTTAAACCGATGAGTATTAAAAAAAAATTCACCCCCTCACAGTTTTCATGAAGGGAAAAATAAGCATTACAGACCAAAACCACTTTTTGTACAAGGCTGTAAACATGTTTTGTTTCTGCTGTAAAGTTGGGTATATTAACATAGGGAGTATATGGGATTGACTCTCTTTTGCAGCCTGTCTCTAGCGGCCAGTCGATGAATTGCAGTCGATGAGAGACCGGAAGGTTGCCACTTGGTTTTTACCGGTCCCTGAGAGTTGATAATGTTCAACTATGGGTAAAAGCAGCACTCATCACTGTCACTTTTTCCAGCCGTCCAATCACAGTGGAGAAGGGGCGGGACAAATGCTGACACAACCGCCACTAGTTTTGGATGAAGAGATGTGCTTGTTGTTGTCATTTGTTATCGTTGTACAAGCAGAATGTGACGGTTGGTCGGTATTGCATTTGTCCCGCCCCTTCTCCACTGAGATTGGATGGCTGGATAAAAAGTGACAGAGATGAGTGCTGCGTTTTACCCAAAGTTGGACACTCTTCAACTCTAGGCGACCGGTAAAAAGCGCCTCGTCACATTGCTGCTGTTTTAAAAAACACGACGCTCCCATTGAAAGCATTTTGAAAAACAGGCAAGCCTCAGGAAAAAAAGGTTTTGGTGGACACACAGCTTTACTGCAAGTAAACAAGTTTCGAACCTGGAGCAGAAATAATGAATTTAACTGCTTGTCGGTGACCATGATAACAGAGCTGAGCTGATGCAAGAGAGCAATATGGTATAGAGCAGGACTCTGAACCTACAAAAACAAAACAACAATGGAAATTCAAACAATGTAGAAGTTTTATAATTCAAAACCACTCAAGAAAAGTTTATTTTAGTAGGAAAAACCACTTACTGAGTGACAGGGGAGCTGAGAAGATTGCACCCCTTCCTGTGCCCACCCACAGCCGCCCGCTGACCACAGACAAGGCTGTGATCTGAAGAGGAGACAGAGACAGGAACGCAGAACCTGCCAGATGGAGAGAGGTAAAAAAAAGAAGAAGAAAATAATGAAAAATCTTTTTGAACTCAAGCGTTTTAATGGTAGCGTACAGCATATCTAAAAATCAATGAATGAATACAATTCAAATACCTAAAGCTTTAGACACTATAGATGATAAATCTACTTCCTGTAGTGGACGGCCAGTTGTCCAATCAAAAAGCCTAAGTATGGGATCCAAACGGCAGGAAGCCCAAACTCCACTTCCTGCTGCGCACAGAAAACGCACCTGCTGCTCACATCGCTCAGACACTGTGAACGATTTCTAAATGGAAAGAAAGAGTCAGGATGAGGGTGAGGGTTGAGAAGCACAAGATGAACAATGAACGACACCATTTCCATTCGTGACCGACCTCTACTTTCCGATTCTTCGTACTGATCATGTAAACTTTATTCCAGTATCCCACCCAAAGACACCCCTCCTTTGCCAGGCAACAGCGAATGGGCTGCAAAGGTGGTGTGCCGAGAGAAAGCACCTCTTGAGACTGGAGATTCCAGATGCCTAGAAATATGGTCATTACAAGCCATAAGTACAATTCACATCTAAATAACACACCCGGACAAGATGAAACCACAAACACACCTGAATTGTGGGTGAAGAATGCAAGCGTCCCATTGGCCAAGCCAGCGATCACCTCGCCCTGAGAATACCTTTACACACAGAAGGAATTCAATCATGAATCTCTGGCATTCCAATTACATCATAGATGACAATTAATGAGAGTCACTGTGTAGACACTGACGTCAGAGAGTGCACTCCCTCAGAGAGACTGGCAGACTGCAGACAGCGGCGTCTGGAGCTGGAGGATGAGTGAATCAGCACTCTGCAAGAGGACAACATTAGATGATGACACATCCTAATGCAATATTGCCTAAAGCCACAGCGGAAACAACTAGATTTCACTTTTTTTTTTAAAGCTACTATATGTACCTTATTATGGGAGTTTGTTTCAAGGTAATAACGAAATTTTTTCTCACATAATTCTGACTTTTTGCCAATTCTGATTTTTGTAGCTCGCAATTGTGAGTTTATATCATGCAATTCTGACAAAAAAGTAAGAATTGTGACTTTTTTTCTCAGAAGTAAGAGTTTCTATTTCACAATTCCGAGAAAAAAGTCTGAATTGTTAGATATTATTATATATTATATTATTCCATGGTAGAAAACAATCTTCCATACTTTTGGGCCTCTAGTGGTTGAAGCATAAAACTACAAGTTTCTTGCGTTGGAACATAGTTTTGGTCATTACATGATCTGCTATTCTGCACGGATGAATCCGATGGCTTGACAGGTGATCGCCTTATTAGTGCAAATCTCATTAACAACATCAAAATCTTCCAATAACGAAAGACGGATATCTGAAAAATATGTCTTATGAGCATGCAGTTGTTGTTTGTTATTTTAAAATAACCTTACAAAAGATTGGCAACACTGACATTAGACATAATGACTGTTATTCATTTCACAAAATGGTGGAAGCTATTATAACTTGCCTGGGCTATTTATAGGCAAACAAAACAAAGTAGTAAGTTGTTTAGAGATTGGCATAATTACCAACATAGACATTGTTTGTGAACCTAGTCAATGCACAGCAAATGTGATGCTACGTAAAGTATGTTGATTCATGTTTTATTGCGGGGTCTGCCGCTTTCCCTTTTTGCTTGAAAAACTATTTTCGGCTAGAAGTTCAGTTCACTGCGTACCTTCTTTCCTTTATTTACAGATATGTCGTAAAAACACGGACGATTCATGAAAGTATGCAGATTCCCAATAAATCTGTCCTGACAACTCTAACATATAAATAATTATTAGACTTACCATAGTGATTTACGGTAAGGCAAACACATGGTTTGGAAGATGGTTTTATTATATACTTGCTCATTATTTAAAGGTGCATTAAGCAACTTTTCATGTTAAAAATACCCGTTTTTCTAACCCATACATGCTTAAACAATTGCCTGATGGGCTGAATGAGCCCTTCTCTGATCACTGAGATTGTCTCTATAATCCTGTAAAGTAAAATAAATAAGAGGGATTCGGGACGGAATTGACTGGGCGTGACGTCATGCGCGTTCACGCTCACCTGGCTATGTCTGGCAGGTTTGTGTATTCGCCGCCATTATCCACATCAGCGAAGACAACTCAAGCGACTTTGGCAAAAGTAGAAGATGGATTTAAAGAGACCGGCTTCTAGTTTATCCCAAACCCCAACGCAAACTCCACGTAACCGCGTGCACAACTCTGGTTGCAGTTCCGCGTGTCGCCAGAAGGGGGCATAGTTCTGCAAAAACTCAGAGACTTGAGCAATGCACCTTTAAATTTCCCTCTTTTTTTAAAAAAAAAAAAAAGAGTTAAAAAGTGTAGCTTTAAGAAAATGCTAGATGTTCTGGGTGTTTTTCTGTTGTTGCTCGTTTCATTATCGACCATGTGAAAATCGTTTCCAGTTGCTTTGAAAAGTAATAGCCCTCCACAACAAGCCGGACAATTTGAGTTATTATTTATTTCATAAAATGAGCTATGTATGAAACTTTAATACTAAATGTTAGAGATTTAAACAAAACCACTATACTAAAATAAGATCAAATGAATCAGAATGAGATGCCCTCACCCTCCATCCTGTGTTCCAATCCACACAGTTCCTGCAGTGTCTCCTAACACAAGAGTTAAGACTTCATCAGTACAACTCACCAACACTCTGACAATATCCAACTGCGAGAGCAGTAAATATGAATACAGCTTTAAGCGATATGCCATGAAAGGTTAATAACGCAGATAAATGTCATGATAATATGAAACTATTAACTTCAGACAGGGGTGCAAAAAGTATAGAAATTCTACGTAAAGTGTAGAAAAAATGCCAAAGAAACATCTAGCTAAAAAGTTGAAAATAAATTAGCCACAAAATAACTGTTCTTAAGTATTTAAAAGGTAAGTGTAATTAAATCAGACAGTTGAAATCAGGAAGCTGAGGAGAATTTGCCATTTAAGTAACACATAAACTTTGTAAAGCAGAAGTCCAGACTTTGTATGTCTTTCAGACAATAAATGTAGTTAAAATTAGAATTTGTTAATACTATAGATTAATTGTCGATTTTATTCCAATTATGGTTACTAACTAAATGCACTATATAAAGTTACTGTATTACTTCAGGTTAAATACTATGTTGTGGTCTCTTTACGAGGACCACTGACCCCTGCTGTGGTCAATTATATTTTACAGTCTAATTGATTTCACTGGCTGTTTTACATACAAGTAAAATTAATTAATTGGTAAAGCAGTAAGAAAGACCAAATAAGATTTTGATTTAAGTCGCAATGACCTTGAAAATATGTACACTGCTGTCCAAAAGTTTGGGCTCAGTAAGTTGTTCTTATAAAGAAATTAACACTTTTATTCAGAAAGGACGCATTTAGGACGACCGTAAAGACTTTTGCACTGTTACATAAAATTTATATTTCAAATAAATGCTCTCATTTGAACTTTATATTTAAAGAATACTGATTTTCTTTTTTACTATATTTTACGTATTTAACATTGATAACAATAATAAATGTTTCTTAAGCACAAAATCATAATATTAGAATGATTTCTGAAGGATCATGTGACACTGAAGACTGGGGTAATGATGCTGAATATTCAGCTTTGCATCATTGGAATAAATTACATTTTAAAACAGGAAGCAGTTCATTTTAATTGTAATAATAATTCACAACATTATTGTTTTTACTGTATTTTTGATTAAATAATTGCAGCCATGGTGAGCATAAGAGACTTCTTTTAAGAACATTTTTAAAAAATCTTACTGACCCTACCGAAAATTATGCATTCAGTTTCAGTAATGCTAAAGTAAAGCACCTTACACCCCTGACTTCGGAACTGTCCAGGTGTGAACACCAGTGTAAATTCAGACTGACCAGTAGGGGGCACAACACAGATGCATAATGCAGGGGACGTGGGTGGAAGGCTGAACTGATCCAGAATGGTATTGGAGCGAGCCGGGTCAATCACAGTGACATCACTGCTGGAAGCAGGTCCAGTGACGGCCCACACAGAACACTGAGGATGGGAGGCGGGGTGTGAAATGTTTACAACATTGACTGACATGAAGCAACATGGTAATTAGATGAAGGTGGTGATTAAATGCATTTTTGTACAAGCCAAGAACCTGCTCTGTAATATAAGGTTCCTGAAAAGCCTGGTAATTTTATGGAACTTTAAAACTGGGATTTGAAATCATTATTGAAAACCCTTATCCAGTAATTACAAATGACTATAAAAATCATGAAAATTAAGGTGTGGAAACCATGTACATGTTAATCAGCTGTATAAGATTGTGATGATTTTTTTTAACATACCGTCTGCTCTCCTGATATCTCTGGAGGAACCGCAACAGCACATGTGAGCTGCAAAAAATTAAAAATGTATAAATTCACATCTTGTAAATCCCAGACCCTTGCTCTCAGCGGGCAAAAATCAGTGAAGGACTAGACACACAGCAGAGGAATGTGGAAAACGTAGATTATGGTGACATGACAAAATGGTGACGCACCTGATGGGGGTGGATTGAAATCCACTGCTGCTTCAATGTATATGTAATGAGTGATCATAATCAAGGTATTAATCAATATTTTTCTTTTTAAATATCACATGAGTTGAATGACTTCTCTGGAGATTTTATTTTTGCTATGGAAGTTACCAGTGTGATTACTGAAATGTTATTTTCGTGTATTCTTTTTAATGTGTGTATTTGATATCTGAATGCAGTAACAGTGTTTGTCTATTTATCCCAGCTTCCAGAAATGAAATATGGATTGGTTTTGTGTTTGAGAAAGGTCTTCAACGTGTTAAAACATATAAGGGTCACTGAAGTCTATAGTTTAAGGGACCATTTCTCAGTTAAAGACTTATTTTACATTTAGACTAAAGTTTCCTATCTTTGAGAGAAAGAACTTATCTTGATGTTTTGAGACGAGACTCCTGTTTATAGTTAGAGTCTGGCCAAATCCAACCTTGGAAAGCTATGTGTTGGTGTGTGTGTTTTAGTCTTCTTGCTTACGGGTTAAGAAACCCCTGGCATTATTGGAGATTGACAGAGTTGTTGTTCGAGACATGCTGGCACCCAACAACCCAAATCTGCGACCTGGAAGGTCACAACATGTCTGACTTCAGGGTCCGAGTGTCAGCTGCATAATCTATGGAGATATGCTTCAGTCTATCTGTATATGTGTGGAAAATTACTATGTTTATCAATTTCTTAGCCAATGAGAATCATTCAGCCTGTAAGCAATGACGTAAGCTTAGACCTTGGAAATGGTATAACTGCTGTGATCTTTGTAACTGTAAGCGGGGCGGCCTACGAACTCCTGTGTGAGTCTTGAAGCTGACTTCTGCTGATGAAACTGCAAACTATCTTCAGTAAAACTTTTCTTCAATTTTTTTATACAGGGTTTCTGCAGGTTTTGGTCAGTCAAATTTAAGACTTTTTAAGACCTTTTTATGACCAGTATGATTGAAATTTATGACCAACACGAATTACGAAAAATTCATTAAAATTACTTTCAAAAGTTTTTTTTTTAAATTGACTTTCATTGAAAGTAACAAGATGTATTATTTAAATGCCTAAAGACAGCTCCAACGCCTTCTTACCCAGTGTGCAATATGATTGATACTGATTATTTGCAACGGGCTTGAGCCAACTACTAAACACACCATCTTTGAGCCGTTAAATGTACACTTTCCCATTGTGATAGACCGGGAGATTTCAGTTAGGGCTGGGCAATATGGCCAAAAACAATTATCACAATAATTGTTTTATATTAGTCAATATCGATAATTATCACAATAAATGTGAAATCTTTATTTCTTTCAAGTTTAAAGGCAGACTGTTGCTTCTAAGTGCCATGATTTCGCAATCGATGAATATTAACTCTGGGCGTTTCACGGACTATTTATGGGCAACTATGGGCGTGACATGAAGCCGCAAAAGCTGCGCTACATTTAGAATTGATTTATTAAGGGAAAACTGCGTAGGATGTGCGTGCGCACGGTTTTATAAATCCGAATATTTCTGTGCGTACGCACGTCCTATGTTTCATCCGTACGCCACTTATGACGCAAATCCTACGCAAAGTTTTATAAATGAGGCCCCAGAGCGTTAATTGTGGTTTTAAACTAACTTTACTCTTTATTCAGTTTATTGTCAGAAAATATAATGACAAACACTTGCTAAAACAGGTGAACATTTCACAAATCTGAGGTAGGACATTCAAACATTTGTCCTTAACAAAATAAATATCTTTATTTGGAAAATAATTACTTAGTTTCTGCATGTGCTAATAGGGGTCAAGTCTTGAAACAGGTTCGTGTTGCCTAACTTTGATGGCACGTATCTTCAGGAAATGTATGAAAAACAGTAGCCTAAATACATTATTAAATACTGTAAATATTCCATTAACCCTTTAATACATTATCAGCACTAATAATATAATAAAATTCAGTATGTATATCCCACATGGTGCAGTTAATATTACTAGGCTAACGTGACAGTAAATCCATGATAAATGATGGGAGATTGTAGACGGAAAAGCCTTCTGACTGTATCGTTGTGCAGAGTTTCTCCTGTTTGTCAGCGCTGCTTCATCTGCCTTTAAACTGGTTTAAATCACTGAGACAGTGTGTTCTTCGCTGAATTCAAGCACTTCTCACTTGATCTTGTGACCGAGACCGATCGGAGTAAATGCGTCAGTTCTATTGAGCTCGCGCTGCCGTTTGGACTTGGAGCCGAGCGGATAAATGGTCCATGTGGCGCACGTTTCACATGAGCGTTCCGCTTTTGGCGCATTTAACCTGCAACATTATGCCGCCAGCGCATTTTCAGGGGGAAAAGGCAATGGTAGAACCAACGAATGAACGAGCATATCAATTTAAGACGTGGCTAAATTAAATTTATGACCTTTTTTTCTTTTTTTTTATGACTTTTTATGGCCTAAAATTCTTATTATTACATTTAAGACGTTTTATGACTTTTTATGACTCCACTTAAACCCTGTTTATAATTCTGACTCCGGGTCTTCTTTCAAACATCTGGTCCATGGGTCCTAAACTGTTAACCCCTAACACACCTTAAAAATAAAATATTCAACCTGAGACACAGTTAGCAAATTAATCTAAATGGACTACTTGCATTGAGCTTTGTGACGCACTTCCGTTTTGAAATGGTAGGCTACTAGTTTATTTCCGGTTATGTATGTTTTCAATGTGCTGTAGTCATCTAGTTGACTAAACATTACTTAAAATGATTGTCCGCAAGAAGTTTTCAAATCTGGACATGTTCAGAGACAGAAGAAGAGATATTCTGATGATAACTGTATAAAGATTTTTCCAAAATCAATGGAACAAGAAGTTCTAATCCAACCCAAGCCGATCTGAGCAGCGATTGGTTAACATACTCAATTATTTCACCAAAGAGTGAGGCATCGTCTAAACCAGTCAACGCAATGCTGAATTGTGTGAGACATGATGAATACGCACCTTTATTGAATTAAATATTTTAATCAGTATTCTTTCTGTACGTAGGTGCGCTGAACGCTGTTACCAGTAATCAGTATTTTAATAAAGCTAAAATATAATAAAATATACAGTAGTGGCCAGTGATGTCCAGAGGGGATATTTGTTTTTAATGATAAGTTCAATTAAATATGAAGAAAATATTGTAAATATGAGGGAAGAACAAAATTCTAAATTTGGTTAAGCAGTTTATCTGACAAAATGATTTGGCAAAAAAAAAAACAGGAAAAATCATACATTTACTGCAACATAATCAACAATAACTAATATTTAGTCAAATTATAATTTCTTTGAATGACAGCCTGGTCAAAAATTATGTCTGGCAATTTGGCATGTTTCACAAATAAAACAATTGACTCCAAGCTCAACTGTGCAATATGCTTACAAAATAATAATAAATACAATAATATTATATGGATAACGCTAAACTAAGACTGAATGAGTGAAGAGTGAGCCTCACCTTCGCTGTAGCATCTCTCTGGTCCAGCAGTCTCAGCTGGATGAGGACGGGCACGTCTTTGGGCTCAGGAGGGGCTTCAGAGTCCTGCTCCACATAAACACACACAACAGACAGATTAATTTACACACTGAGAGGAGTTTAGTTAAGGAGTATTGTTGAGAGTGCCATATTTGTAGACATATACCCAATTAGTAGACTCGCAAGTCACACTTGGGGTGGGGAAAGCTATAGTCCATCTGTTTCTATACATACCAACTGAATTAAAGAATAATGTGTGTGTGTGTGTGTGTGTGTGTGTGTGTGTGTGTGTGTGTGTGTGTGTGTGTGTGTGTGTGTGTGTGTGTGTGTGTGTGTGTGTGTGTGTGTGTGCTTACCTTTATGTTTGTGACAGCGAGTGGCATGCTCCATCCATGGAGCTGTTTTTTACCCAGGGTACCCCACACATGAGAACGAATCTCCCTGTACAACTCTCTTTTCCTCAACCTGGGAGAAGGAGAAGTCCTGCGCAAAGAATAAAACAATAAAACAAAGAAACAACACACTACGTAATCAAAGTTATATTAAGTACATACACACAGCTGTTCAAAATTTGGGGTCAATTACATTTTCTTTTATTAAAGAAATACATAACTTTATTTGGTAATCTTGCATTAAATTGATCAAAAGTGTCCATTTATAATATAATATGATATTTAACTTTTGATATTTAAAATAAATGCTGTTCTTTTGAACTTTCTATTCATCACAGATTCCTGACTTTTTTATCACAGTTTCCACAAAAATATGCAAGGTTAGCTCAGGTTGTAAAATAGTTCATGTTATTGCGCCTCCCCCCAAAAAAATAATTTTCCATATTCTGGACACTCTTAAAATGTGAATGATCCATGCTATCATCCATGCTACCTGAAATTCATGCTATCATGTATCACTTATAATACATTAGCAGGTAGACGATCAATTAGGAGGTATCTGAAACTGCCAATGCAAGAGGACTCACTCTGTTTGGGGCGGTCTCGTGGAGAGTTGCTGTGGAGACCCCACTGGTGTTTGTGCAGGCGCTGGCGTGGGAGAGATGGCTAATGCTAAAGCTGTGGCTGGTGCTAACTGACCCTTTGTCAAACCTAGAAAACGATTAAACCTGCAAGAAAAAAAAGGGCTCAGAGAAGGAAATACCATGCACAAACTGACTGTTAGGCAGTATTGGGGGTAACTCATTACAAGTAACTTGAGTTACGTAATCAGATTACTTTTTCCAAGTAACTAGTAAACTAACGCATTACTTTAAGATATTTTTTCAAATAATAATACTTTTTCACATTTATTGACTGACAGCTCTCCTGTCCCCATGTTGAGAGGAATAAAGTGAGGAGGCGTTGTGTTGCTCTGTGTAAACATGATGGTTATTTTAGTTCTAGACTAAATGTGAAGTTTTCACCGCCTTACTTGCACGAAAACATTCAGTATTGCTCAAAATGAATAAAAACAGTAAAATGCAATCTCAGAATGTTACGCAAAACTTTTAGAATTAACTATATTAAATGACACAAATATACTTTATGTATTCAATCTCATTTTATTAACCAATGTCTTTGCTTCCGACCTTCAATGATCTAATTCAATTCAACCATACTAATAAGCAAAAATTACTTTAGATTAGAATTAGAAAGAAGAGTGTTGAACTTCCTTCTCCTGTATCCTATTGTTCTTTAATCCAGAACAGCAGCAGCTGAAAGGTTTGTTTGAGCTGCGCCCTTTACTGTACAGGCCTGAGGCTTATTCATTTCACTTTTGGTGTGAAAGGGCCTTAACATTTGCCAAAAATATAACTTTTTTTGTTGTTATTAAAAAACAATCAAGCAATCCCAGTACAGGTGAGAAAAAGTAACGCAAAAGTAACGTAACGCATTACTCTTCATACAAAGTAACTAAGAAACGCAATTAGTTGCTTTTTTGGGGAGTAACGCAATATTGTAATGCATTACTTTTAAAAGAAACTTTCCCCATCACTGCTGTTAGGTACTGGTTGTACAGGTAAATACAGTATCCTCACCTGCTCCAGACACTACCCTTCCCTTCCACAGGAGGGCGCTCTTCTTTGGTAACTCTAGAGGACAACATAAACAAATTAGTTTAACTACATTTTCACATGTTCTGTGTAAAACGTGGTGTTTGCCTGTGCAGAAGTCACTGCCACAATGATAGGGCCAAACATGATTTCTAATGTGCTCTGACTGATTTTTAGAGCATTGCCGTGTCATTTCTCAAAAGCTCTAGACAAGCCACACGACAAGCCACAACGCACCACTTGTGATGAAGGTTAACAGACCTGTTCCTCACTTTACAGTTCTGAATGACAAGTGAACGTTTCTGTTAATGATGAAGATATGCATCCAGGGAGAGGAAGTTAAACACACCTTAGAGTCTGAGAGCGCCGCAGAGATTCCTGCAGTTCAAACAGTCGCTCTTTGTACTGGTTTTTCTCCATGACGACCCGGGCCATTTCAGAACGAGAGAAGCGACGGAGGGAGGTAGGTAGCGAGGCCTGAGGCGAACAAAAGAGAATGAGGCAGATATTAGGCAATGTTTTATTTATTGTGTTTTCACAATAGTAAAATCCAAGAACATTCTGCGCCTTGCACCTGAAATCTTTGATACTTACATCAGGGTCCTCCGACTGGACTGTCTCTAGCTCTTTTCGTAACCTGTTGTGAAATATAAAAAGCTATTTCATAAATAAATATCCAAAAAAGCAAAACACAAACTGTTGCCTATTAATCTACACTTCAAGAAGTCTGGGGTCAGTATGTTTTTTAAAATTTTATCAAGAAACTAACTCGCTTATGCATTAAATTGATCAAAAGTGAGTCATGACCTTTATAATGTTTCAAAAGATTTGGGTTTTAAATTATATTTTGTTCTGACAGATCATGTGACACTGCTGAATGGCTGCAGAAATTACAGGGATAAGTTACATCAAAAAATATTCAAATAGAAAACAGTTATTTGAGATTGCAATAATATTTTACAGCTTTTACTGAATTTTTGATTAAATAAATGCAGCCTTGGTTAGCATAAGAGACTTTCAAAAACATAAAATCTTTCTGACCTTAAAATTTTAAATGACAGTACATATATTATTTTCCTAAACACAATCCTATATGAAATGTTTATCATGCTTTGTTCCTGAAAATACTAAGCAGCGTCATTTTATGTATATGACTTTATACCATGGGCTGTTTAAATACTCGATTCTGATTGGCTGGAAGGTGTGCAGTAAAACCGTTTAATGCACAGGTAGTTCCAGTCAGTTTGATTACAGTTCGAAATTAATCCGCTACATTGGTAACCATAGTAACACAGATACACTTGCAAGCAGAGTGAGAGACGCATATGAAAACGTTTAGGTAGGCTAAATGGATGATTTTTGCATATCGTTTAATTTGTATCAGTGTTGACTGTCATTCATAAATAATTGTAATAAATCAAATTAAAGAATCATTAAGTTAGCTATATGCTTAAGCAACGAGGGGACTGCAGTAGCTGCTAGACTTTAAAGAAGAGATCGACGCACACAGGTAGGCTAACGTTAACTCGCGCACGCATCTCTCTCTCTCTCTGTTCCTTCTCCTTCAGTTCTCTGTCTCTCTCTTTTAATAATGAATTTAAATAAATGTGAATTCATTCAAATAAAAGCAATCCGATGGCTCTACTTTATTTAAAGCGGACGGAGTGCAAGAACTGACGAGCCTTAACTTAAGAAATAACCGTAATTTTTACACGTCTGTTAAAAAAATACACTGTAAACATCAGTTACAGCTTTAACTTATTTTTAACTTGGCAAATAACCAAGGTATAAGAGGGAATTATACCTTGTAGAGGCTCCGCTTCGCGTCGGGTGGTTCTTCGCCTCTACGTCGTGCATTAAAATCCTTTAATGCATGGCTAGCCGTGGATTATCCCTTACTTAAAAGGTATCATTCCCACCGTTTTAAAGAACTGCTTGGTTAAGTATTCGGTAAATGCTATTTCTAAATTAAGTTATGATAAATTTCAGGTTTTGAGAATCAATAATTCATTTTACCGCTTGCTTTCCTCCTCCATCTCCTTGGTTTTCCCTTCCAGCCGAGTGATGGTTTCAAGGCAAGAAGCGAGTTCCAAATTCAGGGCAGATCTTTCATTGGTCAGCTCCTCAACACGGGATATAAGGGCCTTACGAGCAGTGTCCACCATTTCACTGAGACAGAGACAAAGACGGATGGATGGATGGATGGATGGATGGATGACGTTTGTGGTTATGGTTAACACATATGATCACAATCAAGAGATTCAGAGCCTCATTCAAACCTCAACTTTGACAATAAAAAGATTGACATATATAAAAAAAATCTTACTGAGTGTGTTTTAGTTCCTCATACTGAAAAAGAATCTGCTCAAACTGGTCTGTGCTATCTGCAAACGAAACACAAATGCAAAAAGATTTAACCACACACATGCACAACTGCTCCATTATTGTACACGCCAGCCTAATGTGTTTTTGCATTTGATTACAGTTGATAGGAATTTTATGCTTTTGCCTGTTCCTTGTTTCAAATGTAAATTTCTTCTAACACACAGACACACACACACATGCAGATTAAACACATGATCATACGTGTACCTCTGACGCTGGCCCCTTGGTCGACGTTTTCCACATATTCCCTGCTGAGTTCAGATAACTCTGAAAACACAGACTCTGTATTCCTCAAGTCCCACTCCAAGCAATCCGAGTCGCTGTCCATCTCTTCCTCCTCCTGTGATTTTCCTCCATCTTTCACCTTCTGGTCTTCATCTACCTCTTTCTTATCCTCCTGGCCACGTTTCATCTCCTCAAACAAACTAGAGTTTAGTCCAGAGGTCGCGGTCTTCGAACAAACAGGGGAGCTGGAAAGAGCGAAGAGACACAGACGAACAGAAAAGATGACAGAAAGAGAGCAGATGTTTAAGGGAAATAGATTAATTATGGGTATATGAGAAATGCAATCAAATATTATCAATATTAACCAAACTGATGAGACTATTTATTTATTTTTCTCTGCCATGCAGGAGGCAAATGACAACAACAAAAAATCATCTAACTTGACTTAAAAATAAATCAAATAACAGAGCATCCACAGGATGTTACACGCATTAACAGATAAACAAACTCCCACTCACTTCCTGAATTCAGCAAGACAAAAAGACAAGTGCATGACAGAAAACAAAAACAGAAAGCAAGCTCTTGACTTGACTGAGACACCCACTTTTTGAAAGAAGTCTCTTATTCTCACCAAGGCTGCATTTATTTGATAAAAAAAAATTGCAAAAAACAACAACAAACAAAAACAGTAATATTGTGAAATATTATTACAATTAAAAATATAAATACATTTGAAAAACATATTTTAAAATGTCATTTATTCCCTTTCAGCAGCCATTACACCAATTTTCAGTGTCACATGATCCTTCAGAAATCATTCTAATATGAAGATTTGCTGCTCAAGAAACATTTCTTCTTATCATCAGTGTTGAAAACAGTTGCCTAATGCTTAATACTTTTAATAAAAATAGATCATCTTTTTTCAGGATTCCTTGATTAATAAAAAGTTCAAAGAACAGCATTTTTTGAAAGTTAAAAAAAAGTATTTACTGTTACTTTTGATTAATTAAAAGCATTTATTTTCTTTAATATAACAGAATATGTATAATAGAATATATATATTTAAGTATACAGAATATATATACATTCAATATCATCAAAACTGGTACATACACAGTATAATACAGTCTCTCCTTATAAATGACTGTACCTTGTTTCAATAAAGCCCTCCAAATGGGCCAGCTCAGGGGTGGAGCTTATGATGTCACTGACAAAGGATTGCTCATTGTTATGGTTGACCTCGGCATCAGTCGTGTTGCTGTCATTGGTAATGGTAGTTTCTGACACGGTGGAATCAGGGCCAACGCCAGCTTTAGGACCATGTTGCTGAAAGAGTGGTATAAAAGAGATGCTTTGTGAAAATCAAGATATTTATTGTTTTATTCCAGCAATTAATGTATATATAATTGTTAAGTGTCTATCCACTAAAATATAATCACCTCTTGAGTGCAGGTGGTTTCTGTTTGGCTTTGTGTAGAAACAGCTTCTGAATGTTTGCCGTGCACATGATTCCTGCTGACATGACAACACAGTGATCATTTCCAACTACTCAAATGCAGCGAAAGTCTATGTACCAAATTGTGGGCTTCCATTACCTGTCAAAAAAGGGGAAGTGTTACCTGAAAGTGGAGGCTTCACTCTCCCACTCCTTTTTCTTTTCCAGCAGATCTCGATGTGTCAGTTGTACTAACTGGATTTTAAAAGAGAGGATTAAAAAAAATGATTTTAAGAAATAGAAATGTAAAGAAACCAAAAAGCAAAAACTAAACCGGACGCACAGACTTAAGTGGTGACGGACCTTGTTATGTGTGTGTTTGACTGAGTTTAGTTCTCGGGTCAGATTTGCTTTCTGCTCCTCCAAAGCCATCACTACACGGAGAAGACTTCGGTCATATATTTAAAACATTTATATACATCATTCATGTGTATAAACAGTCTGGGACAGACAGAGAGAGAGGGAGGAAAGGGGCAAGAAAAGGGGCAAGGTTTAATTAGGAGAGACTCACATTGGTCAGCTTGTTCTCTGGCTTTCTTCTCCAGTTCTCTTTCTCTCTTTTCTCTCTCCTTTTCTCTCGCACGCATCGCTCTCCTCTCTTGCTCAAACTGGTCATCCAACTCCAGATAGCGCTGACGGTATACAGAAAGGTTTGATGTTTTAAAGGTGTTTAAATTGAAAAGGTCCAATTTTCCCTCATTACAAAAAGTTTTATATAAAGAAATTGAAAAATAATTATATTTAATCTTATGCAAATAGGATTTTTCTTTAAAATGACATAAAGATATTTAGCATATATTTGACCGACAGGCGTCAGCAGTGGCAATTTATAACAGCGTTTTTGAGACTGTCTTTGTTTTACTGCAGTTTTAACGGGAAAATACTCAGCAATGGTGCTGACTTATGAATTTACACACATAATTTGTCTTAAAGCATATTAAAAACACCACATAAACAACATTAAAACTGCAGTGAACCAAAGACAGTCTCAAAAATGCAAACGCTGGTGTTTCTGATGTCACAAACTACCTTGTAACCAATCACATCAACGTGTGATCATCAATGAGTCGGTGAGTGAGTGGAGGGCGGGGCTAATTTGCATATTCATAGAACCGCGTACTAAATGATGCAAGGGTTTATAGTTATAGTCAAGCTATTTTAAGGCATAAATTTTTTTTTTATGAAAAAAACATTTAAATGTGTCCTTTTGGTGTGTTTTAAGGTATACGATTATTGACAACAGGGGAACTTTAACAGTTCTGAAAATCAAAAAAGGCAATTCACAAAAGAGCTTCATTTCATCACACTGATTGTCTCTCACCTCCTGGCTCTCTCTCCTCAGTGTTTTCTCCCTCTGATATCTCTGCAGCAGTTCTTCACTCTCTCCTTTCTCCTTCTCTGCCTCGTGCTCTCTCTCTCTCAGCTGAGCCCTGCAGCTCGCCAGCCCCTCCAGAACCCAGACGAGGATGGGCAGCAGAGACTCCACCACGCCAGCTCCATGAGTCTCCACCACTGACTACAAAGAAAAAAAAAAACAGTTTGAATTGTATTTGTTTGCTTGTGATGTTTTTGGTGGTTTTCCCCCTTATCTTAGTGGCCAGTTGCACTCACAGGAAGAGCAGTACTTATGACTTATGCTTGTAAAGGAAAAAATACGATGGTTGACTTCCCTTTATGAAGTCAGCAAAACATCTGCTCTGAACTTCTGTTTTATATGCTTGAGTGAGGGGCAAATGCTTAAAATAACTCTAAAGTTTTAAAGTCCCCATGAAATCGAGTGTTTATAGTAGGGCTGTCAAACGGTTAATCGCGATTAATCGCGATTAATTGCATCCAAAATAAAAGTTTGTTTTTACATAATTTATGTCTGTGTACGGAGTATAATTATTTTCTATGTATAAATACACAGACATGCATGTATATATTTAAGAAATATTTGCATGTATATACTGTGTATATATATTTATATTATATATAAATATTTTATATATAAATAACACATTTTCTTAAATATATATATGCATGTGTGTGTATTTATATATAGAAAATAATTATACTCCGTACACAGACATAAATTATGTAAACACAAACTTTTATTTTGGATGCGATTAATCGCGATTAATCGTTTGACAGCTCTAGTTTATTCCAGTATTTATTATAAATGATTTATCTGTGCACATTATCATTTTTTAACAAATTCATGTGCCCTCATAATCTTTAACTAAAATGACTTCCCCTCCACTTGCAGTGACATCTCTCCCCTGATGACGTGTTTTTCAGCGTGAGGGCGGGACAATCTGTCACTCACATGAGATCGGCCAATAGCAGACCATAACCATCCAATCAATTCCCTAAATCAAGTCCCACCCTACATTTTTTCTTATTCGAGAAGCCGTTTCACTCGGATATACATCACAATATGGAAGAAAAGACTATTGCAACTTCCGTTTCATGCTGACTTTAAAGTTATTTTGATTGGTGAGTGTGTTAAGGTAGACACTCTTGATTGGTTACCTGTAGCTCAGAGTAGAGTTTCCCCGCTTCCTCACTCACGATATCTGGATCCAGTTCCAGGTCTCCACTTCCACAAAGAGTACTTTCCCCAAAATCCATGTTTCACGGCGCCTTGTTCTCTGATTGGTTTTTTAAATATTACTATGTTTTGATTCTACACTTGTACCCAAACCTCTTTCTTTTTTATCACACTGTTTTCACTACCTTATAATGGTTTCAGAAACTCTACCAAATCAAGCATGAATAGTGGTAGTGTGTTAGTAAAGGCGTGTACATCTACTAAAACATATCTTCCTCCTCTTATAAATAGCTAGCTGAGAAACAGAACTATGTTCTTAAGCCGCATGGTATTTTCAGTTAATTCCTCCTCTTCCATGCTTCTCGTTTTCTGTCTCACATTCATTCTCAAAAACGAAATTGACTAAAGTCATTGGGGTAAGTCAGCGCTGTTCATGTCTGGAGGTATTTTGGTGTCCATTCTGGTAAAAAGAGAGAAAAGAGAAGTTGTTAGTACATCTAAATCTGTAGTACATTGAATCTTTAGGGGCAAAGCTCCTTCTTCTTCTTCCACTCTTGAAGTCTATGGCAGCCCATAGAATCGTATGGTTAAAAGTTGTGAAATTTGACACACAGATAAAGAACAGTCCGTGCATTAACCATAGCAATTTTGGAGTCTCTAACTCAATCCCTCTAGCGCCACCAATTGTACAAAGTTTCACTTACATTTATGCTGATAACTTTTGAACCGTAAAGGCTAGAAACAAAATTATTCGTCCATTTTGAATTATGCTTGTTCATATGCATATGCACCAATTTTCAATACGTTTTCATTTAACGTGAGAAAAAAATTCTACGAACAACACGCCAAAATGGACATGAGGCTATATCTCTGCAACTCTTTAGCGTATTCTGACCAAACATGACCTGAGGATACCTGTATAGTTAGTCACGAAATATGCTCTTTTTTTCTAATAGCTTCTAAACGTCCTGCCTCTGTGGTGCTTGGCCCTTAATTGTTGCTTGCAGCTATATTTGTATTTTTATTCATTCATTTGTCACAATAGAGGCCAATTTAATTGAACTGAAAAGTGGTGAAACTAATTACACAATCTAAAATATGTTTCTCCAATACATTTATATAAATGTAAGCATAAATCTGGTCCATCTTCTTAGTAAACTACCCCAAAACATGTGTCAATTATAAAGCTCAACAAAGTCTAATTGCAGTTTTAAAGTTTAAAAACTAACTATCATATTTTCTTTAACTCAAATCTAATGCTTTATATGGGTAAATAGTAAATACGTTTTCTGCAGATTTCTGTTGTCACTCTTTGTTTCTGTGGTTCACTGTAAACGGTGAATAAGCTGGTAAATAACTCATTTGAATGGACAATATTAAAACATCTATCAAGAACATCTTGTTAATTGGGCTCTTGTAGCAAGAACTGTCATGACCACAGACACATACTACACACATGCATAACACACATTTGAAGTCCCAGAAAGACAAACACATCTCTCAGCCTCAAAGAAGAATTACTTAATAAATATTAAGTGCAAACATAAACGTCCATATTCAACAGAAAGTCAAATAAACTTTGCGTAACGTCAGCAAACACCTTGAACGCTGTGTCTGTGCCTGTTCATTGACACTTGGCTTTTCAACGGGATATTTCACCACCAAACGATCTTTTATTATGGCAATAACAAATTTATCAACTCACCTTTACATGTTACTGTGGCTCGGACACCATGTCTATGAGTTCATGCGGATGAAATTACAAGTCCTTCGCTTCAGAAACGATATCAATTACTCTAAAGCAGGTTAAAGAAGTAGGCGTGGTCAGAACGTCAGCCCCCTTGATTGACGTGAGTTTGGACCTATCAAAAAGAACAGCCCTGAGTAAGAACCAATAGTGACGCAGAAGGGGCGGGAAATAGGAGGTGTTTTCTCCCCCAAGAAATGAAAACTTTCCTGAAACTTGAACGTTGACACGTGATGGCTCAGGCTTATCATGTGACTTCTGGGCAGATAAACACACCTGGCTAAATAGTTCGCATTCCAGTGTGTGTCCGAGAGGTATTAGGTAATCAAAGGTCGAGCGTTTTTATTCTGACCGAGTTTACCACCGTCAGCTTTTAGGTTTACGTTCATGTTTATTGCGACGCTCGTCCACCGGCAGCGTGAGCGTGCATCGACACCCTATCAGATTTCAACACACATGACAGAGCAGAGGAAATCGAAAGAGATCTTCTGCTGCTGCTGGCATCTACTCAACACACAAATATTAATTGGCACATTCGACGAATACGGTACTTTGTTGGCCCATTACATAATTAGATCAATATAACAATTAGAATCGTACAACAATATCATAATTCTGAAATGATCTATTGAATTGATATTAAATTAACTGTAGTAAGATGTAACTAATGAAAAATAATGCAATATTTAGTCATGCAATTTGATCTATTTATGATTTTTATGCTGGCTGCTTTTGTCAAGCTAAAGCCTTAATCCATTTTGTTGCTTAAATATTTTTGGAAAGCTAAGTTTATCAGTAAACAAACTAATATTTTGTGACAGGCTGACTTTATAACCCTGTAACACATTTTGGCTAAATGTTATACATTTGTTTAATGTTAAATATTGTAAGGTCACACAAACTGCATAGACCTACCCTATATTGCAAACCACATAGAAAAGTGAATAGAAATTAAAACACCCAAAAGAAAAGCAATACAAATGTGACATATGAAATCAACAATTGTTTAGTTAAATATTTGAGCATCAACAATAATGGAATCCACCCAGTAATATTTATCTATCATTTGAATAATTAATGCAATTATAGATCCATTCTATTTGTACTCGGTGCTGCAGCTGCCAATATGTATATCACACATGAAAAAAACTGCAGTTCCCAATATTTATATTGAGAATATCAAGATTATATTATAGATATATTAAATGCAATTTTATAAAGTGGCAAACCTTTTCAGTTTTAAAATGGCTGAGATTTATATCACTGTGCATCGCAGTCTTATCTAAAGTTACATGAAATCAAAATTAACACCTGTTTTTTTTTTTATGGAATATTGCAGTATTTATTCTAAATTGTTTATCTGTGCACTTTTTTTTTTCTTTAAATGCATGTGCCCTCATAATCTTTAATAATCTTTAAAAGGCAACCTGTCACTCACATGACATCACAGCAATAACAAACCACAACCAACAAATCCCGATAGACAAAATCAAGTCCCGTCCTACATTTTTTTCTTGTTCGAGAAGCCATTTCATTTGGTTATACATGTCACAATAGAGAAGAAAGACTATTGCAACTTCTGTTTAATGCCGATTTTAAACATAAAGTTATAGTAACATTGTTTCTCTATATCAACGTATAATTCAGGTCTGAACATTAAACCTAAATAATATGTTGATGCAGAGAACCAATAATTCTCTGAAACAGAGTGGTAAAAATGGTATAATAGCACATCCTTTTAAATTCCCCCAAAATAAAATGAACAATTATTGCAAACGTGAATTAGTGATATTTCAAATTCTTTCTAGAACATTAATTCATTGTCAGACTTCCATGTATCAGGTCGCATCCTGCCCCACTTCCCATAAAGACAAGGGAGTTTGTGATTGGCTCTCATCACAGTCACACTGGTGCAGGAGTCGGGCTTTCTGATGACCTCACACCAGTCGGGATAATCTACTGGTTGGGAGTTGCTGTCAGGGTGAGAACGAACACACACTGAATATGTGCAGGTAGATATGCTCCATCTTTTAACAGTAAAAGACTAAAAATGCTATGATAAAAATGTTTCCTTATATACGGTGAAAAAATGTAATCAAACAGGATATGTAATTTTACAGTAAAATACAGTTTTTGGAAGTGAAAAACAAGCCATCTTATAATTTACAGTGGAAAAATTGACATTCCCAGTGTGGCATTTCAAATTTAATAGTTTTTAATTTAACTAATTATGTGTTCTTCTTAGTTTTTACATTCAGTTATGTACATTAGGGTTTCATGTTAAGCATTAAATTAATGTTTATTGCAAAATATGTACCTCAGCTTCTGGAAAAGGTACTTGTGATGAACTGATGTGTTGTTTGGTGGTTGTCTAGTATTATAAATGTACAAAACAGTACTGTACTTGCTGCTACCAAATTTTGACGGTAAAGTTCTGGGAACCACAGCTGACATTTTTTACCGTAAATTGTACATATTATTATTATTATTATTTATTTTTTTACAGTATAAGGTATAGATTTAAAAAATAACTTACTAATCGCAGCAGCCCACTCCAATGGGCTCCATACACACGCACTGGTAGCAGTCTTTAGTAATCCAACTCTCACCAATGCCGAAGACCTGTCCTTGATATTCACAGCTGCCTAAAAATAACACGAAGACGATTTATGATTTATCTCTCTACGTGTGGTGCATTAAACACAAACTCTCTAATGCACGGTGAAGTACCTTTGGTGTTGAATGTGCACTCTCCACCTCGGTTCACACAGAGAGTTGGAGCAAATGCGCTCAGCAGAAAGGCTGCAATCAGCACAATATGACCGGTGGGGACATTTGAACCCATCTATACAAATAATAATACTTATTATTATTATTCAGTGTTTATTACGAATAATTGATGTAAACAATTTGTTTGTACAGAAAAAAGTTCAGTGGGGTTTTATATAGAGCCTTAGGGTTTTAAAGAACACAAAGTTTCTAAGGAGAAATGTCTTAAATGATTGCATAATTATTTTATGATTAACAGGTTATTAGGATTTTTTTCTAGTGATAAAGTATTTATAAGCTGCTTCATAAAATGTAATTAAAATAAAAAATGCATTAATTAATTAAAACTAAATCCATAAAATAATTCCATGATGGAAACCTCTAAAAGTCTCCATGAAGCACTTTTTATTGAAAAGTAAAACTATAGCAAAAATAAATTTACTTTAAAACTATATTATTCTTATTATGACTACTGTAGTTGTTTTGTTTAGATCCTTTATACAGTATGACTTACATCTTGTATCATTATATATCTTTATTTTTTTTAATCTTTTTTCCCTGACACACTAAGAATTGGATCCAAAACAGATTCAGATATGTACAAATAAATGTAAAACTTGATAAGAGGAAATAAAGTTCTTACCTTTCCCTGTGAATCTTGTTTTAATAGATGTTTTCTGTTTTGTTCTCTGGATTCCTTCAGTGTCTCTTCAGTTTTATTGTGATGATGCTCTATGATCTCTGATATTTATACTTCTGTGACCCTCCTACTTCACAGAAACACACATACACACACACACACACACACACATGCACGCGTCTGGACTCTCCATAGACGTAATGGTTTTTATACTGTACAAACTGTATATTCTATCCCCTACCCATCATAGAACACTTTCTGCATTTTTACACTTTCAAACAAACTCCTTCTGTATGATTTATAAGCTTGTTTCCTCATGGGGACCTCAATTTAGGTCCCCACAGCGACACAAGTCCCCATGAGTCTTTGTGCATTCAGGTTGAAGTGCCCACCGGGATAGAAAAACATGTACACACACACACACACACAGCACGATTTCTTCAACACACCGTTATTTCTTTAAATAGAAATTATTTCAATTGCATATTGCCTCAAGAGACAATGCACATTATTCTTGTGTTTTCATGCACAGATAACATTAGAGGTTGCAACAATAAAGGGTTTAAGAGTAAAGGCCTTTTTAAACTGTCAAACAAGTATCAAGCTGTCAGGTAAAACTGTGCATGAACAAAGAAAGCTTGTCAAATACAGCATGACAAGTAGTCATATTATAGCTTCATCTTATCGATGTAATCATGTATGTAATGTAATTACACTAATCTGGGTGTTATTTAATGTGTAACTGTGGTGAAAATGTATATCGCATGATTTTGGCCCTTCAAGCCATACTTATAAGTGAGCAGTGAATTAGAACATGATAAATTCATCTTTGTGTGTATTAATAACAAATACTTGCAATACTTTTCTAACAATCTTGTGTTCACCTTTCATACACTATTGTTTCATAATCCCAAAAATAGTGAATATATTGCATAAAGGACATTTCGATAACATTTTAACTTATAACTTTTACAAATATGGTATGTGCTAGACGTTGTACATTGCACAAGCAGATGCTTAGGAATATAAAAATATTTCAATGAAATGTTATGACATTCTATCTGTTTGTGCTATGGTGTGTAATGCAGCTGCTCATTTTTGGCAGTTTTGCAATGGAGAATTAGTAGATTTATTAAAATTTTTACACATTTATTAAAGTGTTTTTTAATTTTTTAATTATTGATGTACATCTACATCTGATGTTAAAATATGTTGTTTTTTCCATGTGCACATCAGTATCTATAGTATCAATAAAACTGGCCAATATGTTAAAAGATTATGTTAATTCATCTTTACCAATTAACAGTAATGATGTCTAATAAAAAAACACCAAGTTCAGTTGCTTGAGGCATATACAGTACTTTATCTGCGTTTAGACTGAAATAGCATGCATGCAGTTTCCAGAAACGTATAGCTGACGTAAATTGAGCACACAAACTCTGGCTTAGTTATTAGACTTTGCTTACTGAGTCATGAGTTAAAGGTTAAAATCATTTAAGCATCGCTACTTACACACACACACACACACACACACACACACACACACACACACACACACACACACAAACGCTACTGGCTAAGAACCAAAGAAAAACTGAACGAAGATAGTCATGGCAATTGAACTATAGAGTCATTCTATCATGAGCTTTGGTACGACCCAATGCTCCTGTTAGATTGTCGATGCCAATGATGTGAGAATATTGTTAAATTAGTCCAAGATTATTAGCCTAAATAGACGGCAAGTGGGCTGTTTTCCTGCTAGGTGAAAATCTGTTTTATTACAAGTTAAAAAATAAATCAATAAACACTGGTAATTTACTTATAGAGGACAAATATGCTCAAAACTCAACCTAACCCATTTTGATTACTTGGTCCAAGTTGAATTGCCCTGAATTAGACTATTTTAATGAAAATATAGCCTAATATGTGTTGTATTAAACAATTATATATTAAATGAAGGTTGATTTTTGCATATGAGAACACCAACAACTGTTCGTCAAATGTTTTTTCTCATATGAAACCTGACATACATGTCTCTATAAAAACAGTAGCCTAACTTATATGAGTAAATGCAAGTTATTAAAATGTGCTTTTAGTTCGTAGTATGTTAATTTAAAAGTAGGGATTGTTCTCCCAAAAATGAAAATTCTGTCATCATTTACTCACCCTCAAGTTGTTTCAAACCTGTGTGAATTTCTTTCTTCTGCTGAACACAAAAGAAGATATTTTGAAGAATGCCGGTAACCAAACAATTGATGGACCCCATTGACTTCCATAGTATTTAATGTGTAGTCAGTGGGGCCCATCAAATGTTCGGTTACCCACATTCTTTAAAATATCTTCTTTTGTGTTCAGAAATATTATCTATTTTTAGAGAATTGTATGGTACAAAATAATTTTTATGCAGTAGTTCACTTTTTGAGCATGGACCTGAAAATTAAATTTCCATCTTAAACTGTCATAAATCTTGAAAGCTTTGAAAGTTTGGTTAGTTTTAAAGACGACACTTGGCAGATTATTGCTGAAGTGAAAAGAGTTTAAAAAAGTGAACTTGAAGTTGAAGTTATAAAATTTTACATTTATTGTTATGAAAAAGGCACAAAAATACAATGTATTAATTTTTATATGAAATATATACTTTCCAAAACACGTTTTACTCTAAAACTGTGAGAAAATCAGGTTGTACGGGGAACCCAAAATGTTTATTTTATGGCATCGCTGAAACCCCTCATTTGGAACCTTTATTTTTTACATTTTGGCTTAATTATTCAGATATACCAAGACATGCAGTTATAAACTTTACAAGATGTACTAAAAAAATTTATTTATAACAAAATAACTGTAACTAAAAAATGAAAGACATGAAAAACTGTGTAGTCTTCACTAAATGAGTATAGCATGTCCTTCTCAACATTATAAGATTTTATAGCTCAAACGCTAGAAATCATGCCCAAAAAACAATCAAGAAAGGGATGAAAACAAAAAATTTGATGACTCCCAAGATGATGAATGAAGAGAGGCCACGAATGTGAAGATTTGTGCCAGAGTCTGTAGGAATATGTCTGATATTTAGTTGACGTGATATAAGGAAAGCAACCGAATATCAAACATATCACACAGTCCCTGACTTATCAGAACCTCACCATTAACTTCTACAGCGTCTGAAAGAGAACAGAGAAGCTTTGAAACAGGAATTAAGTTAGAAAATATGAGACTAGATTAATATGAATGAACATTTAATATGTTCATTTATATAATAACTTTAGTTGTAAAACGTGCCAAAGCAGCTGTGCGGTTGATTCCCTTTTTCTAAAGGTTACGTTTATTTTAAGGTATCTTTGCTACAGTGTAATTATACAGTAAAGTACTTAATGTATGTAACTATGTACAATTTTCTGTTATTACTATACTAAGTACATATAACGTGTAACAAAGGACACTGAAATATAGTGTTACCAATTTATTTATAAATGTAATTTATGTGTATATTTTAAATAATTTATGATTCTAAAGAATAAAATGACTAAGATGAAATCATTCAGGTTGTTGATTTAACACACATACACAACATTTTCATATGCATAAACTTACAAAGATTGAGCATTAACACACACAGACTCACACAATATACTCACTTGTTTTGAAACTCCATCCATAAAATCGTTCAGATCCGGAATGTTGAAGTCATTTTTAGGGACATTTTGCCTGAAAGCATGTTCTGTTATCATATGGAGTGTGTGTTAGTATCTACTGTCAGCATAGCTATGTGTGTGTTAGCCTGTCATGTAGTGCTGTCTGTAAGCAAGATGATGTGCATGAATGTCACAAGTTTCAGCTGGGATGGGTGTATTTATACACCCCTGTCCAAAGTTTAGCACCCTTCCTAAACCCCAGCATATAGACACACACACACTCACACTCACTCACAGGGGTTAATTAAGAGCGCATTGATCACCTTGCCGCAGGCTCTTCCTCTTGCATTAGGCTGATCAATACATGTGATTTCACAGTCACACAGAGGGCAACAGGGAGGTCAGTCAGACAACCCTGTATTACATCTGCAAACAATGTCCAACGCTTAACTCCAGACAGTTGCATTGTAGATTTCTCTTTCAAATAAATGCTGTTCTTTTAAACTTTCTACTTTCTAAAAAATATGAAGCAGCACAACTGTTTTCAACATTGATAATAATTGGACATGTTTCTTGAATCAGCATATTAGAATGATTTCTGAAGGATCATGTGACACTTAAGACTGGATTAATGATGCTGAAAATACAGCTTTGCCAACACAGAAATACACTGCATTTTTACAAATAACAGTTATTTTAAATTGTAATAATATTTCACTGTTTCTATGTATTTTTAATTAAATAAGTGCTGCCTTGGTGAGCATAAGAGACTTTAAAAAGTCTTACAGACCCCAAAGCATTGAATGGTGCATTTAAATAAATTTGAAAAAACCTATAGACCTTATGCGCCAGAGAAACGAGGGCGCCGCCATCTTAAGAATATTGTCTTTGAACTTCCGTTTTTGCGGTCGCTCTGTATATTTCTATGGCATCGCTGTCGAGGAGTAATTAGCTGGTGAAGTGGATTTACTTAATGTAAAGTGTAACGAAAGTTATCATGAGGACTGTAATGTTTAAAGCAGATGTCTTAACAAATGTCAGGCGACCGGGAAGATTTTAAAATGAGCCGTTCATTAATAAACACGCAAAATCGCTGTGAAAATACAGACCGGAAGTCAAAAGACAACGAGCGCAGCGCTGAAAAGGGGCGGGGCTACACACGGTCTATATTGTATAGTAAATGTAATCAAATGTATCAATGTAAATGTCCTTATGATTTTATACCTGTCGAATTACATGAAATTCTGTGAAAGCAAATATTTAACTCAAAGCAAATCCGAGATGCCTGTAAGAACCATGGAGAACAATGCTGCAAAACATAAGTCCACAGGTTACTGTAAGGAACTCTTTTACACTATCCCAAATGGCTTGTTACAAGCAGAATCTGATTTAACCAAGTGCAACATGTTCCTGGATCAACGTCTTTGTTGATCCTGGCACAGCATTCTAATCAACCAACCAGATTTGAGGGACAAGTTTACACTTTATGTCAAGTTTAGGTTTATAACCAGGGTTATGCTTCAACATCAGTGTTATTCACATATCGTTGCCCTCTGCTTTTAGGGATAACTTATGGGTTACATTTAGGCATAGGGGTTTACATGAAAAACTGTTTGTATTTTTGCTTGTGCACTCTTGTCACAGAGAAAATATGCAGCAAAACAAGAGGCATCGACTTCATTTAGTTTGGGTTTGACTTGTTATAATTTAATATCCCCAAAATATAAAAGCTCAATTCAATGGTCACCCAAGCCACTTTTGCTGACATGATCTTAAACATTGGTTATTCTTTCCACCCTATAATGTGACATCCATTTGCATTGTGGCTGACAGAGCTTCTGAAGGTCATGACCCAATGGAGTCAAACCTCAAGAGTCCGTCTGTTCAGTTCTCATGATCAGCTGATGCAAAGTTATCTTTCTGAACAGAAGTCTAATAAATAAAAAGCCATGAATAAATTATTCTGTTGTTAATGTGTTTGATAAAGAGCCGGTAGTTAGAATTACATTTTACTGTTTATTTGCATTTAGACTTCTGAGATTATATATTTTTTATTGATTTGTAAACCAATGTTCACATTATTTCTTTAAGCGGATATATGATTAATATTTCTGTACACTTTTTCATACATTCTGAGTGATATCTTGGAAATTAAGAAAAACTGAAATTTTAAAGATATTCTTTTTCATTTTCAATTTTCAAATCACCTGTTTACCTTTGAAAAAATGTCTCTTCTATTGTATTTCATACCAAGAAAATGAATCATTAATTGTCTAATGTAATAACACAAATTACAAATAAGACTCAGACAACAACTTTACAATATAACTCATTTAAATACAACACTTGTTACACACACCCAAAAAAGAAAAAAAAGAAAGAGCATTTATAAATTAAAAACAAAATTATACAAATTTAAAAAATAGATTTTCCCTCATTTGTTGGTAATCTCCATAGGTACTAATACTATATCTTCCCAGGTGAAAAAGACGTACTATTAAATATATAAAAAATGTACTTGAGTATGTTTTTAGTATACAAATATACCTTAATGCATTTTTAATACATTTAACAGTACGTCTTTTTCACCTAGGTTATTATTTAATTATTTGTATTTAGAACAATTGCAATAGACCAGTGCACTACAGCACAATATCTACTAAGCTTTTGCATTTAATACATTTTGCATTTTACCACATATTTCTTTGTGACGCCACAAAAAAAATCATTATACAAAATACTATTATCATGTCCTTTTTGTTTTTCCATGTCATCTATCTTGTCTGAAATGTAACATTCATGAACAAAAATATCTCTGTCTATAAAATAACTGTTACTATCTGTTCTTCTTTGTTTGATTATGTCTGGACTGATATCTGGAAGCATATAATTTTCCTGTTGCTGAAGCAGCGCTAGAACAGTTGTTGTCTACATGCTTAAATTAACATTAAACACATTAAAAGGTTACATAAGACAAGCCCAAAACAATATATTTATTATCTATTTCATCAGAGAATCAGAAATGAAGCAGATGTTATCTGCTTTCTGCCCCTCCCTCGGAGTCCCGCTGTACACAATGACCTTCTGAACGAGATGGGGCGGAAGAGAGACACTAATTGCTTCCCCTAATTGTGAGCCTGCGGGGTAATAAAAAAAGAAAACAGGGAGAGAGAAAGAGAAACAAAAAAGAGAGGGGATGGGAGGTATGCACACAATGGGAGCAGATACTAAGCCAATTAAGTTCACTTAGGGTCAGTTCTGTTCTTTACCAAAGAAAACCATGAAAAAAGAGGAAGGCTTACTCATTACTTTTAATACTTCAAAACCTATCAACTGAAAATAAAAAGTTAATAAAATGGCATTGTTAGAGTATTCCATATTCACTTAAATTCTACTTGTCCCTCCTTTTCTTTTTTAAAATAAAACTTAGTGATGCACTTACATTTGAAGTGAATGGGGCCAATAGGTAAAAATTACAATACTCACTGTTTCAATAGTATAGCAACAAGAGATATACAACATGATTTATATTACTAACTTTTTTTTCAGTATAGCGCTTTATTTTACAGTCCTGTTCCGCATGTACATATGTACTTATTAGCAATTAATTGGGTTATAATACCCAGCTAACACAGTTATGTTGTGAAGAAAGAAGAATATACAGAAAATAATTTCTTAGGACAACAGAATTTATGTTTTAGGTTTACATATTCATTGAATATTGCTCACTTACATTTGAATGTCAAAGCCTTCTTAAAATAAATTAAAAATTAATAAAAATTTTAGATTTGAGATAATAAAAAGAAGGAAAAAACAGATGTGTGGTGATATAGGTAAAACATATTGTGGGGAAAAATGGATATGAAGTTATTTAATAAGCTTCCTCACTTCACCTGTGTTTCCTCCTTTCTTCAGAAATGTTAAAATCGTGGAGCTTTCCCTCTGTTGTTAAAGGGTTATTTTGTCGCGGCTAAAATAACAGAACATGTATCAATATTTGTCTACTGTGAAAGATCAAAACGCATTTTAACTAGCTGACATTTTTTGTGCTCCGTGTAAGTGACGTCATCGATTAACAGCGCAAACATTTATGTTAAATATCAGTTTGTTAAATAAATCAGCCAACTTCCAATCACCCATTCTACTGACAGCAAAACCTTTACAAACTAACAAAACTAACTCGTCTACACATAAAGACGTAATTAAATAAAAGCCCAAACTTTTATAAACAAGAGTTTAGGTTAACGTTAGCCTAACAGTTAACGTTAACCTTAACTTACCTCTTCTGAAACGGACTTTTTCCGAAGACACTAAACTATTTCTATTAAGTAAATATTCAACAGATGTGTGTCAATAACACGTAAGAAAAGTGTCAGGAACAGTTGTGTGTATTATTTGTGTGATTTTAGCGACTAAACCCACCTGAAAGCAGTGAAAACAACAGCGAGAGAGGGAGTTCGCTGCTTCTTGTCAGTTGTGTTTGCTGCGCCGTTTCCATGGCAACTATGCGCCGCTCCAGGGTTTGAAAGCTACTCGAATGTTCAACGCGCACGCAGTCAAGCGCATTTACATAAACCGTATGCCTAGCCTATATATAAACGTTGTATAGGCCTATATAATGTTTATATTTATGACAACGTTGTGAGGACGTTGTGGTAAAGTTCCATTTTTGATAATCTTGGCTAACGTTCCAGAAACGTTGTGAGCACGTCCTCAAAAGACGTCGCTAGTATCCCAAGGAGAACGTTGTAGAGACGTGGTCCACTCACCAGATATAACTTTGGATCTATGAGAATGATAACCGTCACCACGGTCTTACCTTGAATGATGCTATTGTGCTGCCTTTCCTCGAGACCTAATGTAAACTAATTCAAATGACTGACCTTAAGTGGTTGGTTCCCTTTATAACATCCGAGTGTACCATACTGCCACATTGGCCCTTTAATACTTGGCAATGGAGCAAGGTGAGCTCCATGAGGCCAGTGCACATATGTCCGTAAGTGCCACTTCCTTCATTGCCGAGTGGCCAGACTCCTGGTAGAATGATTCACCAACTTCCCTGGAACTGGTAAGCTCTGGCTGGAATACACTTGTGCAATACTGTCTACTATCCAGCGTGATAGGTGCTGTTTCAAGGCAGGTTGTCCAACATCATGTTCTTATCAAAACACACAAACAGCTAAGTGTGTGAATGTTGCAACGACTGTGTGCGCTCAATGTAAGTGTGAAGTGCTCGAACTGGACACAAGGTAGTGATATCAAGCCCTGTACTTAAAAGAGTTCAATTACTTGATCATGCGAGGATTAAGAACCTTAGGCAAGAAAGCCGGGTTCAGCCAAAGAGAGACCCCTGAATAATCTGCTTTCCACTTCAGACAGTCCTCACTTACTGTTAAAGAATGTATTTCGCCCATTCTTTTTGCTGAACAGATAGCAAGAAGGAAAACTGTTTTCTACGTTAGTGTTTTAAGATCCGCCTGGGCCAATGGTTCAAACAGGGATTTAGGCAATGATGACTGTAGAACCATGGGAAGATCCTATGTGGTGATCTTAACTTTTTTTCCGGATAGAGCAATAGAATCAAAACCGCAATAAATGGGGTCCAGGTTTCTGTCCTGACACCAATTAGGGAACACACGCCATCTGTTTGAGTAATTATCCCAAGTGGAAGGTGCTTTAGCATTGTTTCTGGTTTTCACTACTGCCTCTAACTCTGCAAAGCAGGGGCCAAACCCAGAGTTTTAGCGTGGCTGCTTTCGGGTGTCAGATCTGACCCTCCACTTGAGAGAGAAGGTCTGCTCTGATTGGTAGCAGCCATGGAAGGTCTAGAACCAGACATAGAGCTGATAAGTCCCGCCCCATCCGTAAAACCCCGCTGGACCTCTAGGTTGAAAAATCGTCAATGCAAGTGAATGGGAGAAAATAATTATTTTCTGGTCCCGTTTGAATTTTGCCATGAATGTGAACATAAGTTGTCTGTGAATTTTTTATATAATCTTTCATGTTACGAGTTTGACAGTATATTGTATGATTCTTCGGCTAGCAGTTGTGGAAAAGACATAACGAGAAAGACTACATGTCGCCTATGTGACGTCACCCCATAAAGTTGACTTACCCGTGGTTTTCGCCAACCTCAACGATTTTGTCCTCTCCCTGAAAGAAGGCGGTGAAGTGCACCAAAGACACAGCCATGTTTAGCGGGATCCGTGAGCTAGTGTCCGTGTGCGAGTGGTGTTGACGTTTCAAACGCGTCGAAAGCAGCGAAGAGTTGTAGTCCACAAAGTGCTCTCACACAAAGTCTAACCGTATCAAACTTCTACCCGCTAAATTGTAGCATTCTTCACACGAAAGATTATATAAAAAATTCACAGAAAACATATGTTCACATTCATGGCAAAATTCAAACGGGACCAGAAAATAATTATTTTCTCCCATTCACTTGCATTGACGATTTTGCAACCTAGAGGTCCAGCGGGGTTAGTGGAAGGGCGGGACTTACCAGCTCTATAGGAGAAGTGGGAACCAATGTTTACATGGCCACTTCGGGGCGATCAGTAAGATCCTGTAATGTCCCATAATAATAACAAAGTGTATAACAAACGTCCCGGCGGCCACTCGTGAGACAGTGCATCCATTCCCAAAGGCCCACCTTGGCTGCACAGAGAAAAACACATCTTGCAATGGGTTGTCTCGGCTGATGCAAACAGGTCAGTGTGGGCTCTTCCAAACCGGGCCCATATCAGAGACACCACCTCTGGGTGTAATCGCCATTCCCTCGGGGGAGGCCCAGTTCGGGAGATCGGCTGCCCGGTTTACTACTCCGGGTACGTAGACTGTGTGAGGTGAGTTTTGGGTAGGCCCGAAACACATGTCTATTGCTTCTCCTGTAGAATTGAATCAAATGTCTCAAAGACAGATAGACTGACCCCATGGTCGAGGGGACCACCCATAAACCCCTGACTGTTCTGCCTTGCCAGACAACCCCCCAACCAGTCAGAGAAGCATCCATTGTCACCACCATTCTCCTTGCTGGTATATTCCCCAGAGGAACCCCTTGGTTCAATCTCCTTTTGCTTATCCACTGATGCGAGCCTGAACATATTTCCATGTGACCTTCAACTTCACTCACCTGTGTAATTTAGGGACGAGTGTAAACTGCAGTGGTCCTGCATTGAGCAGTCCCAGAGGCACTACCTTTATTGCTGCCGATATCATCCCCACTAATTTTAGGAACTGCGCCAACACATGCCTAAGCAGTAAGATTGTGCCAGGGTAGATAATCTAGGTACCCTTCATGGTGCACAGATCAACCAATTGTCCAGGTATGGAAGGATCTTTATACCCACAGCCTGAAGATGGCTGACACTCTTTGAAAAGCAAAGAGATGAAACTTTTTGTGATGCCAGAATGGCCGTGGTGACAGTCGAAAAAGATCAGAATGAGAGAATGATAATCAGAACAACTTTTTTCATTGAAATAAACAAAAATCTTTTAATTATTTTAGTAGTGCTTCCTATTAACAATATATAATTTACGGCTGCGTTCACAATAGCAGCTTGTATTGCCGTCCGCTGAAGGGGTGCTCTTCTGTGGCAAGGAACTTCTGTGTCAGGCTTGTTTAGACAGTCAGAAGTCAACGGTCTGAAGAACAAAAAGTCAGTGGAATTGGCGTTCGGTGCTGCTTTATAAAGGCAGAGCATCAACCGTTATCCACGCACTTTAACGCCATTGAAACAGCTGGTTTCTGTTCTTCCGCTGATCTCCCACAACCTTAAAGGGATAGTTCACCCAAAAATGAAAATGCTGTCATCATTTACTCTCCCTCAAGTTGTTCCAAGCCTGTATGACTTTCTTTCTTCTGCTGAACACAAAAGAAGATATTTTGAAGAAAGTCGGTAACCAAACGACTGATGGACCCCATTGACTTCCATAGTAGGAAAAAAAAAATACTATGGATGTCAATGGGGACCAGCAACTGTTTAATTACCAACCTTCTTTAAAATATCTTTTTTTGTGTTCAGCAGAAAAAAGGAAATCATACAGGTTTGGAACAACTTGAGGGAGAGTAAATGATGACAGAATTTTCATTTTTGGGTGAACTATCCCTTTAACAACCCAACCGCAAGTTACCATTGACTTCCATCGTTTAGATAAAAACATTAAGACATTTAAAACACTCAAAATATATTTTATGTTTCACAGAACAGGTTTGGAACAACATGAGGGAGAGTAAATAATGACAGAATTTTCATTTTTGAGTGAACTAACCTTTTAAACAAATGTATGCAAGTGAATTTATACAATAATAAGCTGCACATTTCTGCTATTAAATCTATTAGAAAATGCTAAATTAATCTAAAAAAGTCTGTAACTATGCCATACATGCTCCTGATTGAGCTTAACTTCTATTGAACCCGGAATATTCCAGTTCCATTTAACACAACTCAACTGTATAAATACTGCCAAGGATTTGTCAGAAGGTGGTGCTGTATATTAAAACTTCTGTCGTGTTTTGTCTCAAACTGGATGTCACCTGTAAAATCTATTATGACATTACTTTTACAAACCCCTCAAACTGGTTAAACAACCTAGAACGACATATTCAGCTGTCAAGACACTGTTTAAGATTAGATTACAATGACTAGGCAAACATTTAAAATAGCAGTAACCATCCATTTACTGGAAGAATACATAAAAGGGAGTGTCTAACCAAACTCTGCCTTTATTGTTACATTAAGCATCACAATATTTCAGAATAAAACCAAAACTTATAACAAACGACACTGAAGAGCAGCCCTTTGAACTTCATAACTGGACTGAAGGCTCTGATGGGTTAAGCTCGTTGTTGTAAGGACTATATAACAATAGTAACTGGGGTAACAGGGTGAGGATAATTAGGAGTGACAGGAAGAGGGTAAGAGCTTTCCCATTGGTCGATACAAGCGGGCATGTATGCACGAGCCTGAGGGAGGGTCATAATGACACAGCAACAGGGGCAAAAAATAAAGAAGAAAAAGAAATATTAAAAGGACAAACACACCCAGAGAGCAAAGGAACCTAACTGTATAAAAAAGTGATCAAAGAAAATTTCATAACTTAATTGTGGATAGAGTGGACAACAAAATCAATTGATAAATAGCAGATATGCAGCTGAAATTGTCAATATATCGGTGTCATCCCATATTTCTTATAAACCAAAACAGACCAGGAATATGACAGAACGCATTATGTTATCAGTCAAACTTCAATTCCAGGTTTGTTGTGTGCATGGTTGAGAAAGTGTGTGTCCGTCATTTCAGGGACGCTTGTGGAATGTTGGAGATCAACCCAAGCAAGATGTTCAGTTGTAGCTAATCTTCCTATTCAATTCTCCTGCGTAAACTGACATAGTATTGTTTTCCGTCTTCTTAACACACACGTACTCAATCCACTTGGTTTTTCCTTCACTCCACCTTTACTTTTGCCTGTTCATCTTCTGCCACTTCAGCTTTTTTTTCCTCAGGGTTGGGTTTGTCTGCTGGCGGCTCCTTTTCCTTTTGTGGCTCTTCAATTATGTTACACAGTTTCCTTGGAGAAGTAAAGGAGTATTGTTAAGCTCTTTATCGATTTTCTATTTAAATTACATTTTTTATAAAAATATCTTTCAATTTTAAGTTTAAATACGCAAGAATGTAAAATCCCCAATTAAAGGCTTCAGGTTAATATGTCCATTCTGAACAAAGCACAGAATGGCAGTCAATGACCGATCAACAAGTTCTGCACATAATTAACCACAACCAATTTCACATGTTTTCTGATAGTTAAATGAGATTGGAGATCCATAACAAATAATTCTGTTGTACAAATTCACTCACCTTCCCTCCTCAGAGGTCTTGTCGATGTACTTGCAGAGTGTGCTCTCCTGCTCCAGTTGTTTTTTTAGAGTAGCAACCTCCGTTTCCCAACGAGACTTCTCCTTGACAAACTCATCTAGGAACAGAAAACAGAAAAATGTCAGAGGATATTTTTAATAGCAGGTCAAAGTAAAACAAACAATGACAAAATGTGCAATTATGTAGGCTATTGTCAACATCTTTAAAACATAAAGAAATCAATCGCACAATTTCAATACTCAACGACTAACAATATACATCATTATTTAGCTGGCATCTATCCAGGCACGACTGACTTGCATTTGTTGCCGCAGGGGGGCAGTATTGAGTATTGTCATAGGATTAACAATAAATGACAAATCTAGTTAATCTGAGATACAATGCAGGGTGAACATAAACAGCTGTTTTTCTACTCCATACTACTTTTGGTCAATATTTAAGACATTTCCATAGCCTACGGTTTTCTTTTAAAACTGAAAATAAACTCACCCCCGATATGTTTCTTCTCTGAATCTGAAGCAGCAATTTCATCTGTGAGTCGTTTCTGGAGAAGAAAAAATGAAAGAGGTTATAATAAACCACAGGTGTTACTTAGGCCTACAGTTGAGACATTGTATTTGAAGGCATACAGGCAGTGATAATAGTAATACAATGAAGCATTTAGGGTCTAAGGTCTAAGATGGATATTAATTGTTGAGCGCATATAAAAATGAAAAATTAAAAAATCCCTCCATATTCAACTCACCTTGTCTCCTTTACAGTTATCAGCATCACTCTTTTTCTGAGCCACTAAGGTCTTAACACTGGACACGTCTTTAGTTAGAGTATCCAGCTCTTTCTTAGTCTTTTCGATTTCTGTGCTGGACTGGATCAACTGCTCTTCATATTCCCCCAGAACATCCCCGGTCACTCTGAATTTAATATCTAGAAATGAAGCCTGTTTATTCAAATACAGTTCTTGCTTCCGTCTGCTATGGATGTAGCCAGCGATGCCCAGACTGCACACCAAGACAAAACCCAACAGCAAAGCAGGAAACTTCATGATGGAGGACTCAAGAGGAAGCTAGACCTGTTTCAGATTCTGTCTCTCGCGTGCAGGTGTACAGATGATCAGAGTTACCTGTCGTAGATACTAACACCTCCCAGAAGACGACGGCTGTTGCATTATTTTATAGAGCTGACTCTGTGTATTCTCGGTGATATTAACCGAGATCGATGATAAAATATGCAGATGAAAAATAAATAAATCCTCAAATAGCTCCCTTCCTGGTTTGACGTTTTATTTTAACGCTCGGTAAATACCTGTTCACACCTGAGCGATGCTTGAAAGGAGTGGAGACGTCGCTACAGGTAACACAACCCACCTGTGAAAAACCACTCCCACCCCCCGAACGCACTGGTGTACGTTCACAGTGATGTCGAGCAAATAAGACGTAGGACGTTACGCTTGGTGGACAGTCCAACTCATCTACCCCGAATCGGTTCTTTCGAACAGTTCGTTTCAAGGACTGGTTAAACTGATTCAGCAAGTAATGTAGCCTACGTCATGACCACAGAAGACATGCAGGCAGCCACGTTTTGATGTTTATGTTGCATTTCATGTTTTCAGAAATTTGTCAAAGAAATCTGAACATTGGATAAAGACAGTAATAAAGACACTTATAAATCAGAAAATAAGCTAGGTCTACTGTCAATAGCCAGAAAAAATATATATATATTTTTAGGAATATATGTTTTGAAAAAACCCATCTGTAAAAACCTTCAAAACATAGCATAGAAGAATAAATTATAAATAAATAATAGACATTTTGCATCTAGGCTATGTAAGTGTTAATGAAATAATTTCCGGCTCATTGCATGAAAAAAAAGAAAAACAAATTTTTAATGTTTTCCCTCCATCCGACAGAGGACATTTCCAACACGTTTATTTAACATTCTGCTAAGTAGGCTTAAGTTCAGTCAAGTCCTCTGTTCACTCACTGGCTCATCAGTTCGCAGCTTATTATGAATTGGACATGTTCGTGTCCGACAGAAATGATTCTCCGTTCAATGAGTCGGTTCAGCGAGTCGTTGACGCGAGGACGCTTGTTCTGGTTCGGGTTCTGGTACGACCACGTCGATTATGAAATAAGTATTGTCACACATCGAAGAAATTCTATTTAGTCACGCCTGAAACTTGCCCCTTGAATTGAAATCCAAGTACAATGATGGACAAAATAATTTTTACTTCAGTCGAGCCAAACCTTCACAGTAGAGTATTGAAACCTCAACGAACCAGGTGAGCACCTGTTGGGGGGGAAGCGTTTCGATACACGGAGGACAGTTTGACATGTTGGTTAAGTCATGCAAACAAGAGTATCCCGGTTCATCCCGTTTAACCACCTTGTAATGATTTACCAAATTTGCAGTTTTATAGGAATGCCACACCTTAAGTCCCCCTGTTGGGTTGATGTTTGAGAGATAAGGGAGGACTAGATATGCGTGTGTGTATATATATATATATATATATATATATATATATATATATATATATATATATATATATATATATATATATATATATATAGGCCTATATATTATTTGATGGGAACAAGAATTCCTGAGAGTTGATGCTATATTGTCTTCTTAGTTTCTTTGATGACACGAAGGTGGGTGGAGAAAATGGAAAAGTTAGTCAGGGATCACAGCAACATCAAGGAAGTGCTGAGGTTTTCTCTCTCTCTCTCTCTCTCTCTCTCTCTCTCTCTCTCTCTCTCTCTCTCTCTCTCACGCCCACACACACACATTTGTTTACTTAAACCCAGACATCCAGTTGTACAGGTAAGACAGGCTTACTTACCTGTCTACGGCTCAGATCGAATGCTTTTCCGGAAAAAAAGACAGGTAGTTGTGTCAGTTTCGTTCGACAGTATAGGTGCTGCTGCCATGAGAACCAAGTGACTGTGTCTACAGAGAGAGAAAACTAAATCAGCGCTCCCCTGAGGAACTCTCTTGGTCTTCCTTTCCTCTCTCTTCCTACCTTTATTCCCTCAGGATGAGAGGCATGACGGCAATGGTTTTCCTGGCCTTATGTGCCCTGCTGATTATAACCTACCAGGCCGTACAGCAGGAGCTCAACATCCGCAACCTGCAAACACGCATCGTTGTTTCCAGTGAACAGGTGAAGTTTAAGGAGGAAGGAATCATGTCAGCCAAGACGAAAGTGGAAGAGATCTCTAAAAAGCTCAGTGCTGTGAACACACAGAGGGATCAGCTCAAAAAACAGAGGGATGACTCTAAGAAAGGCATTGATGCATCTGAAAAGGAACTCGGCACCTGCAAAACTGAGAAGGTATTGTAAATAATCTTGAAGCAGTTGAGCTTTACTGTGATTTTCTCATTTTTCTCCTTTTTGCTCGTTTGTCTGTCAAATGAGGCTAGGTGACATTAAATCCTTTTGAGAAGGTGACGTCCTGCGAGGTGAAATGCTATATACATTACTGTTTATTAGTTAGGGGACGGTAAGATTTCTTTTTTGTTTCCTCACCAAGGTTGCATTTATTTGATCAAGAATAACAGGAAAAGCTGTAATATTGTGAACTCTTATTGCAGTTTAAAAATACCCGTTTTCTATTTTAATATGTTTTAAAATGTAATTTATTCCAGTGATGGCAAAGCTGAATTTTCAGCATTATTACTCCAATCTTCAGTGTCACATGATCCTTCAGAAATCATTCTAATATGCGGATTTGTAGCTCAAGACACATTTCGTATCATACTCAATGTTGTAATATTTTTGTAAACCATAATACTTTTTTTCAGGATTCTTTGATGAATAGAAAGTCATTTGAAACCTTTTCAATACGAGCCTTTTGTGTCACTTGTGTCAAAAGTTACATTTAAAAGTATTGGATTACGCGTTACTCCCTAAAAAAGTAACTATTTGCGTTTCTTAGTCACTAATGCTTTACATTACTTTTTTCTCACCTGGTCTGGGGTTGCTTGTTTGTTTTTTAATATAAAAAAAAGTACATTTCTGTCAAATGTAAAGGTCCTTTCACACCAAAAGTGAAATGAATAAGCCTCAGGCTGAAATGCAAATTCCCACATATACAATAAAGGGCGCAGCTCAAACAAACCTTTCGGCTGTGCTGTCATTTCTAGATTGCAGAAGAATATATGATCGAATTGGATCAGCAAATATGAAGTATATTTGTGTAATTTAGGATAGTTAATTATTGCAGGTTTGCATAATATTCTAAGTTTGCATTTCACCGTTTTTATTACTTTTGATGAATACTGAATCTGTTTCTTTCTGAATCTTTCTATTTGCACTTTTAAATATTTTATTTGTCAGACCACAGGACTATTTAAAACGAACTAGTCAATGTAATTGTAATGTAATTGTAATTGTAATGTAGATGCATGCATTTTCTGTAAAGCTGCTTTGAAATTAAATGTATTGTGAAAAGCGCTATACAAATAATTATGAATTGAATCGAATAAGTAAGTAACAGTGAATTAGGAACACAGAAAGTTTTCCCAAACGATTTACAAGGGCACAGAATGATTATATTTCAACATATATGATCATATTTAATGTTATGAAACTGTAACAGTATCCAGTTTTGAAATGTGACTCTTTGCCAATAGGGTAAAACAAATTTTTGTTTTGTTCACTTGTTGAATTCTATACATTTGCAAGCTAATTTGGTATGGTTAAATAACCCACCAGAAGTGATAATGAAGTTTAAGTATATGCAAACATTCAATTCAGTTGGAACTCACCGTTTATGCATGTATTTCCAGTTTTGCAACTTTTCAAAATAAGTGAAATCAAAAAACCAATAGACAGCTTGCCATTTCTGAATCAAATACATTACTTCTATAATAATATAAACACAAAGTACGATTGGAAATTTCAGTATGTTAGTTTGATCACACACATGCACTATAATAGCTGTCAAAAGGTTGGGCTCAGTAATATATATTTTTAATTAATACTTGTACTTAGCAAGGATGTATTAAATTCTATACTTGCTATTTATGAAAGAAAACACTGCATCACAGTTTCCACAAAACAACATTAAACTGTTCTTAACATTGATAATAAGAATAATAATAAAATTTATAAGCATCAAATCAGCATATTAGAATGATTTCTGAAGGATCATGTGACACTGTATACTGGAATGACTCAGCTTTGCATCACAGGAATAAATTACATTTTAAAATATAATAAAATAGAAAACTCATTTTAAATTGAATAAATATTTCACATGAATGTTTTTACTGTATTTTTGGACAAATAAATGCAGCCTTGGTGAGCATAAGATACTTCTTTCAAAAGAAGATCTTACAAACCTGAACAGTATAGTGTTGTCTTTTAGGCGTCTATTTGCTCTAATTTGAATGGTTCATATGAGTCTCTTGATAGTTGGAATGTGCTAATGTTTTAGGATTCCGTACAGTGTTGTGTTACATCACAGTGGATGTTATGCAAATCAAGTTTTTCGACAGGTCTGTTCTCTGTTAAACTGAGCCCCGAGTTCCTGTTTTGTCGGTCCATAGTGTATAAACCATAAGCTTATATGTGCTCTCACACAGTCTTTCTCTGTCTGTCTCTCTCCGTTTCAGGATACGTTAGAGAAGAAGAACAATGAAGCAAAAGAAGCACTTAACAAACTAAAGGGTAAGCATGAGTTGCTCTTATTTCTTGGGTTTAGAATGAAAGAACTATAGTGTCAGAAGGTATGCGGATAATATAATTCTCATTGTCAGTGTTTCATCTCACACGTTACTCTGCAGGAGACCAAGAAGCTGAAAAAAAGAAAGCTGAGGAAGAGATTCAAGGTCTAAAAAAGAGCATTCTAGAGAGAGATCTGAAGATCTGCAAATTTGTTGATGTTAAAATTGACGAGGCAAAGTAAGAGTGGTTGATTTGAATTCATTCCATTGATTATGAACTGTAATTGTTGTTTATAATTTCAAAGATCACGAATCAGAATGTTTTTTACAACGAGTCCTTTTGCTTGTCTGTTCATAGGAAGTTGTGCGCAGTTGCACTGTGACGGGATTTCAGAAGTCTGGGAGTGCTCAGGAAAAGTGTTCTGGATGGGATTGTGTATATTCTTTTCTTCTTCACACCCTTTTTGACTTTGTTTAATATGTTATTTCATAAAATAAGGTATGGATGTGCTTCTTTATGAACAATGTACTAAATAAATGTGTTATAAAAACTGATGTGGTTTTTGGAAAAACTTGGCAGTTACAAAAAAAAAAAAAATTTTTAACAATGTCAAGCTTTGCACATTTCCTTTAAGTTAATTATTAATTTTCAGTGTTGGGGAAAGTTACAGTACTATTACGGTAAAAAAAAAGTATACTAATGACGTTACTTATAGTTATTTTATATATAAAGTAATGCATGAAGGTGCCTGCGATTTCAGCCGAGTGGGACAAGGAACAGGTGTACATAAAGTACATTTGTATTATTTAACATATTTAATTATTGCAGGTTTGTGTAATATTCTGAGTTTGCATTTTACTGTTTTTTAATCATTTTGATGAATACTGAATCTGTTTTTGTTAGGGGTGCACCGATCCGACTTTTTCAGTCCCGATACCGATACCGATGCCTGGGCTTTGTGTATCTGTCGATACCCGATACCGATCCGATACTATAGTTGAATTAATAATAAACTGTATACCTTCCACCTTATACCTTCCTTGAAGAGACTAAAGGCACCAGACTTTACTAACTAAACATAACTAAGACAAAATAACAGATGTATGTAATGTGTTGTATTCTTATTTATTTAAAAAACAATTGTGCATTCAAATCGAAAATAGAATATAATCAAACTTCTTTAAATAAATGTAAAAAAAATAAAATTAAAATGTAGCGGTGGAAACAAAAAAACTGTGTATTGGTCAAACATGTCACACCACCATCACAAACATGACCTGAATGCTCACTTAATCAGCAATGGCAAATTTAAATGTCAGTTTTAATGATCATTATGTTTCATATTTTTTAAAATGAAAACAAAAAGAGTTAGGGTTGTGTTTTATATTTCGTGTTGTTATAAATATGCAGTAAAGATAGGCTAATCAATGTACGCGTTTGCCTGAACCACATTTATGTGGCCATTAATATGTTTAAGATTTTTTTTTAAATGAAAAGAGGCAGAGTGGTGTTTTATAACATACTTCGTTTTATTGTTGACTAAAATATACATAAAGAGATTACCGGAGTAGCCAGAGCGAGCTGAGTGACGCGATCAAGAACGCTGCTGTTCCATTTGCAGAATTACCAAGGAGGACGCAAGTCCGAAGTTTGCGTACATGGTATTGAGAAACGGCCTCTGGCTCGCTCCATGTTGCTTCTAGCATGCGATACGCGTGAAGCTGACGAATGACGTAGGTTCTGCTGCGACAACGGAAAAAAACAAAAACAAACCTGGATCGGCCCATGGATCTGTTATTTTTTCCGATCCCCGATCCAGCTATTTTATCAGTATCGCGGCCGATATCCGATCCTAATATCGGATCGGTGCACCCCTAGTTTTTGTGCAAGTGAGATGAGTAATTTGCCTGCTCACATTTAGTCTAGACTCTAGAGCTACAATAACCATCTTGTTCACACACAACGCCTCTGCACTTCATTATCGATTTCTCTGTGGACAGGAGAGGTGTCAGTCAATACATGGGAGAACAAAGTAAAATGGATTACTTATTTGACAAAGTAATTTAGTTGTAAATCTCCTTCACTAGTTCCTTAGAAAAGTAATCTGATTACTTATCTCGTGTTACTTGAAATGTGGGATCACACATTTAAAGGGTTAGTTCACCCAAAAATGAAAATGATGTCATTAATGACTCACCCTCATGTCGTTCCAAGCCCGTAAGACCTCCGTTCATCTTCGGAACACAGTTTAAGATATTTTAGATTTAGTCTGAGAGCTTTCTGTTCCTCCATTGAAAGTCAATGGACGACATACTGTCCATGTCCAGAAAGGCAGTACAGACATCATCAAAGTAGTCCATGTGACATCAGTGGCTTGATCTTAAGTTTATCAAGCGACGAGAATACTCTTTGTGCGCAAAAAGTAAACAAAAATAACGACTTTATTCCACTATTCATTTCCTTCTCTCTGGGTCTCGAGCTATTTCACGTAGTGTTTTTGCGCAGCGCGTCTGTGTTGTACGACACACGTAGGCTCACTATTGGCCGACGCTGGTCATGACTCATGTGTGATGCGTGTGACGTACAACACAGACGCGCTACGCAAAAACACTACGTGAACTTCAGAGAGAAGGAAATGAATAGTGGAATAAAGTCGTTATTTTTGTCCATTTACTTTCAATGGAGGAACAGAAAGCTCTCGGACTAAATCTAAAATATCTTAAACTGTGTTCCGAAGATGAAGGAGGTCTTACGGGCTTGGAACGATATGAGGGTGAGTCATTAATGACATAATTTGCATTTTTGGGTGAACTAACCCTTTAAGAATCTGCTGCTGATCCTACGTCTTGACATAGGCTAACATCAATTGAAAAACTAAAGTGACGTACATTGAATTCAGCATTTATGATGATGATATCAGATGAATAATTCAAGTTTCCAGCAAGAGATTCCTGCCAGTTCTGTTCTCTTTATTGTAAGTCAAATAAACAGATTACTGAGACTGGATTAGGACTGGTGACACCTTAGAAGCTGGGTTGGGTTTCTAATACACAAATACTTAATTTGCGTGCTTTTTTAAGGTCGGCACCTAAGTGGTTTGTCTTCACTTGTAAGGACTGCCCCTAAAATGTGTATAGAGCTAGTGTATAGCTTCCACAGGATGTATTGATGAATGCAGATACCAACAGCACGTGTTCTCAATAAACAATCCTGCTGAAGATACATCCATGTCTCCTGGTCTTCGCTTCTGAAATTTCTAACACACCCAACTCTTGAACATTGCTTCATTTACATTCATTATTCATTTTGCACATGCAGTGTATGCCTAAACAATAAATTACTCTCTGGTATTGTCTGTTTGCTCATCATGCAGTGTAACTCAATGCCGTAGGGTGCTTAAGTCTTTTTTGCATTGCATCATTCCACTTGAGCAATCAGAAGCGGCTTAAACCAAAGATTCTTTGGAGAATTAGGTGTGTAGTCTTCTGTTCAGCACACTATTATAGCTAGACTGGATCCGTGAGTTTTGGAGGATGGGGTGTGTCTGTTCTGGTCATCAAAAAAACAGATGGGGGAGGATTGACAAGTTATTGTCATGTTAAAGGTTATGTCCCATATGTTCAGTTGTGCTCAAGTTTACATATACCTTGCAGAATCTGCTAAATGTTATTTAAACAAAATAAGAGGGATCATACAAAATGCATGTGACTTATTATTTATAGTACTGTCCTGAATAAGATATTTTACATAAAAGTTACGCAGTTCAAGATACTGTGCATCGTTACCTGGATGATCCACGACTGTTTAGTTTAGTTTGTTTGTGATGGTTGTTCTTGTTCGTCCTGCCCAATGTTCTTCAGAAAAATCCATCAGGTCCTGCAAATTGTTCAGTTGTACAGCATCTTTTGCATATTTGAACCCTTTCCAGCAGTATTTATGATTTGAGATTCATCTTTTCACACTGAGGACAACTGAGGGACTCAAACACAACTATTAAAAAAAGGTTCAAACATTCACTGATGCTCAGGAAGGAGACGTGATGCATTAAGAGTCGGGGGGTGAAAACTTTTTGAATTTGAAGTCAAGGTAAATTGTACTTAATTTGTCTTCCGGGAAACATGTAAGTATCTTCTGTTGCTTCCGAAGGGCAGTATTAAATGAAAAAAAATATAAAATAATAATAATAATAATATATAAATAAGAAAAATTTGGACGTCTTCATCCAGTTCAAAAGTTTTCACCCCCCGGCTCTTAATGCATCAGTGAATGTTTGAAGCTTTTTTTAACACAGTATTAAGAATCAAGGTGTATATAAACTTTTGAGCACACCTGTACAAGTATATAAAAAAATATATAGTCCTAGAAACATATTTGGCTTATATGACAGCACTTTGCCAACAAATTTGTTTTAGACAAATAGTCCCATTCTTCCAGTTCTGTTAACCTGTTTTTCCACATTCATGGCATTTTACTCAGACTCTAGTGTTCAAGTCACTCTTTAAGGTTTTCGAAATTCACCTTTTGGAGAAGTTGCTTAATGCAGGATCTTCAGGGTGGGAACGTACATATTTACCAATGCTATTATTTTTCTTCATGGTAGCTAATCTAAATGTGTGTTGTTAGAAAAGGACACACAGACCCAATGTGAACAGTGTTTGCCCTCCCTTTCTTTCAAAAGAATAGATCTTCCAACAGCCATAACAGGAACCTGTAATTCCTGAATATCAAAAACAGAACTACTTTCAGATGACCATATTTATTTTATATTTATATTTTTAAGTTCACCATAAATGAATTCCTGGAAATAGTTCATTTGGGGTCTCTTTAATGGTTATTATTAAAGAGTTGTTCCTGTTTTCTCACAACTTCCATATTTACAATGTTTTGTTTTTTCCATAGCGAATGTTTTCACTTTATATAAATAATGCCGTGAATAAATCAGAAAAATATAATCATTTAATCATCATTGGGTAAGTTACTCTAAAAAGTATTTAGTTACTGGCTAATAATCTTCAACAGTGTAATTAGATTACTGTACTAATTACTGTACAGTATTACTAATTACTTTCTAAATCCCATATCAACCTCAGTTGAACGATACAAGGAAAGATGTGAAACTGCTCTTTTAATTCTTTCAAATAAATAATATAAAAATGAATAAATTATTCTTGAACTGACCAAAAGGGACACATTAGAGGTTCCATTTCGAAGTTAAATACACTATTGTTTTATATAGAACAGTTCTATAGTTTATACAGTGTTTAATGCAAATACATCAGAAGTAACTGTAATTAAATTACAGAGAAATTAAAAGTAATCCGTTACTTTACTTTTTCAAAGGAATAGTAATTAAATGACAGTAATTAATTAGTAATGCACACTCAACAATGGGATACTTTTACTTTTTTTCTTTTATTTTTGTTTATCAAGCCTGTATTTTTTTTCCAAATAAATCCAGCCATTGTGAAAATAAGAGACGTCTTATAAAAACAGGATATAATCTTACTGTCCAGACTTTTCCAGACCGAAACGAGCTTGATATACGATTTTAGATGATAACAGGAGTGGTTCAGTTTAAAGGGAACTCATATAATAAAAACCATATATTAGAGAGCTGTGAATTTGAAGTTTGAACATGTGTTTTTAATGGTTTATGTTCTTTGTTGATAAATGGCCAGGTCAATCTTGCTCAGCTCTCTTACGTGCAGCTGTCTCTCCTGTTCCAGCAAACTGCGTAACGCTTCTCTCCTTACCTGTAAAAATACAGGATATTATAACCTGTAAAATACAGGATATTATAATAACCTTTTCCTGCTGCCGTCAATATCAACAACATTTACAAGTCAAAGCTATATTTGAATCTTCCTTTAATGCAAATACCACACAAAAATTGAGACAATGCTGAAAAGGTGTGGTATATAATAGAGCTGATTCACACACATCCCAACAACTGTCAACATTTCCGACATTCCCAAGTTGGAAACACCGATCATTTAGATTATACAATAGACATACTTAAAAATGTAACAAATTATTTTAAATTGATTTTATATGCCAAGCATATTATTCAATATTACTATAGTTGACATAGTAGTAATATATAGTATGTATTTTGCTTTAAATGTTCATACTTTTATTTATTAGAACTATACATCACATGTATTCTGCATTTCATTAAAAAAAAAAAATATATATTTTTTTTTTTAGTGCAACAAACAATGAAATTTGGCACAATTCCAGTTCCTTGGTATTGGTTTATTTGGTCCAACACTCTCCTCTGTTATACTTCATGTACTTCTGTCAATTTGGTGTCATAGGACCTAGATAAGGATGAGCACAAAAGATAACTCTGTTTGTCCAGTCTTTTACAGTATCAAGAGTGGATAAACAAAGTAAAGTAAAGCTGAATCTTTTCCATTTGACACCTGCTGTTTGTCGAATACAACTGTGGATATCTGTGACAGAACTGCATGGTTTTCTGCGTAAGCGTAGTCTAGCATTTATTATGTCTTTCTCAGTATCTGGGCCAAATAAACCTGCTAACTGAAAAATTAACATGAGAAACCTTAAATTGAACAATGTTTGGTTAAATTTAGCTTCCGTAAGAAGACAACCTTGAATCACAAAGATCTAGGCCTACTGATGTATTTCCTGATTCAATCTGGCTTCCGCTCGTGTCTTTATACCACCCTCTATTGACGATATACTGTTATTGCGACTACTCTTTGAAAGGGTTGGTTTTCCCAATCCCAAACTTGATAACATTGTCATCAATTACTCACTCTCACAGTAGATTTTTTCAAGAAAGTCACAGAAATCTCTACTGACCAGAGTGTGAGAGGTATTCCACAACTCCTTCTCTCTCTGTTTGGTTCTCTCTCTGCACTTCAGGGCTTTTTCATAAACAGCAAGGCCGAGACACTCAAATTCAGCTGTCAACATCACACTCTTGATTCTGGAACAAGTACATGGTATATCAATTTACTGATGTATTCAACTCTTATACTGGATTGGAGACATAAACATGTCATAATGTTTCTTTCTTTTAAATTTCTAAAAGAATTAAATCAACTTAAACACACATGTCCAGCTCAGCAGTCCTGTCCGCCATCTCTTTACCTTTCTGTAAAAAAGAAAAGAAAAGAAAGCTGTTAAACATAAGCATAAAACTACATGTACATGTACTACTGAGGGTCTGTACTCTGTAGAGAAGATAAAACACACGACATGTTTAAACATTCAATTAATAATAGGCTAAATTTGAAATAAAAAATTGAAATATTGTTACAATTTAAATACGTTTTCTATTTTAACCCTCTGGGCTTCTTCGTAAATGGGTCACACTTAGCTTCCTCCCGGTCAAAAACGGACGAAGCCTTAAAATTTAACTTTATTTTATCCCAGGATAACCAATCAAATATATTTTTGTTCTATAATATTTTCTGATTATTATTTCATTTTTTTAGAGTTTTTTATGATACTTTGCATTAATTATATAATTTTTATTAGCTATTTTTTCCATTAGAATTAATATATATATTTTTATTTTATATATATATATATTTTTTTTTCAATAAATGCAACATTTCACATCAAAATAGAGTGCAGGCCTAAAAAAAATTTTTTTCAAGTGAGAAGAGCGCCATCTAGTGGCTTCAAAATATATAAATATGTGTCATGTCCTATAGCTTTTTTATTTATTTATTTTATTTATTTATTTTTATTCCCATTCGGAAAGAAAAAAATTAATTACTAAGCAACCACTGAATGGAACAACACATCATATCATCACATCATAATTATATATCATTTTAAAGCTTAGGATCTCAGCTTTTTAATGCATCTAATTACATTTATTAACTCCTAACGAGTGCTGAGTAATCCCTCTAAAACCGAGTGTACCGCCAGCAGGCGCCACCTAGCTGCGAAAATATTCATTACCATATTTTTCAAAAATCTTGCCTTGATTAACACAAAGTTGATGTCATTTGAAAGCTTAGAGTCTGAACTTTACAGTGAATGTATCCACTTTGAAAAACTCTTAAGTTTTGCTGAGTTATTTGCTGATAAATAGAATTTCTTTTTTTTTCATAATCTATAAAATAATGTACTGCAATGTGCATTACATCATACAGCTCATGAAACATTCTCAGATCATTGAAAATGGCACTTAATTTTTTACAGCATATTATTACAATTAAAATGAGCCCATATTAAATTAACATAATCTATTGCTTTTATGACAAGATATTCTTCATGGAGAAAAAATTGCCCATGAGGGGGTGTCAAAGACTGTACAAAAAGGCTGTCTCTTTTCCAAATGCTGTAACTTTTGATTCCTTTATCCAATTTTTTTTTTTTTTTATCCAGATGCAGCTAACATGTAGGGGGACTTCACTAAAAAATAATTTTCCTCCTACCATATTTCCTTCCTGAGTTATTCCATGACAAATAAGAAAGATATGCAAAATCATAATAAAAATTATATATGTATTTTTGTCTTTTATTAGCCGTTTCTCGGCAGGACAATGTCCAAATGTAATGTAATTTATATTTTCAAAATTTTTAAAAAGAGTTCTTTCAAATGATATCTACCTTTTGACTCTCCTTGCTATAGTTTTTGAGATATGATTATATAGTTTTTATATAGTTTGGAGCATAATTTGTTGTGTGTTTGTGTGTTTGTGTGTGTGTGTGTGTGTGTGTGTGGGGGGGGGTCTTATTTGCACTCTTAATGTTTTAGAGTGTCACCCCTTCATTGCTGTACACTTTTTTTCAGCACAGTGGCTGATCTGTAGCTTGTACCACCAAAAGTTTCTCTGAGTTTTCCTATTTTTTCGTATTTCCCATTCATTTCCTATGTCGCCCGTTTTTGACCGGGAGGAAGCTAAGTGTGACTTTTTTTTTACGACCCTTTAACATATCAGAATCATCTCCTTGATTTTTTTGTGTGTTCATATAGGTAATACAACAAAAGTCACCAAGTTTCACCCCCATCCGATGAAGCAAAAAAATAAATAAAAATTAACATTTCAAACGTTCAAGTTTTCGGTCGTTTTCGGACGAAGAAGCCCAGGGGGTTAATATATTTTAAAATGTCATTTATTCCCGTGATGAATTTTCAGCATCATTACTCTGAACAGTGTCACATGATACTTCAGAAATCATTCTGATATGCTGATTTGATACTCAAGAAACACAGTTGAAAACAGTTGTGACGTTTAATAATTTTGTGGAAAATTTATTTGATGAACAGAAAGTTCAAAAGTACAGCATTATAAATATCTTAACTGTCACTTTTGATCATTTAACGGATCCTTACCTGATGAATATTAATATTGACACCAAACTTTTGAACGATAGTGTATGTTCAGAATTTTATAATATAGTCATCTTAGTTCATGTTATTATAATTATTATTAATAATATTTTCTTAGGGACCCTGTGACTGTAAAGTTATAAAAAAAAGACAAACAGCATTTCTGTACCCTTATTCTGTCCCTCTCTCTCAGCACAAACTTGTTTGTTGAACGCTCCTCTCGACCAAACATTGTGCATCAGATGCAGGTAAACAACTACTAATAAATGTAAAGTGACAAAAACAGTAGATTCGAGCAGTGCGCCGAAAGGACGGGAACCACGGATTGTTGTGGCAACAGACACACAGGATGTTGTAACACTTCAGCCCACCAATCAAACGTAAATATTACTGTCACGTGGTTACAATGACATGCGTTTTCACTCCGCGTGCGGGAATTAGCCAATCACCGATGACGTCCGTGAATGTAAAAGTCACACACACAGTTGAAGTTCACCGGCAGGTATTTCTACCTCAAAGTTGACTGTCGTTTTTATACAATTTTCTATCGCTAACTAATTGATAAAGACTTTATTTCGTTTACCAGTTTATTGTTTAAAAAGGACTAAGCGGCTATCGCTTGTTTGCGGGTTCTGTTGACAGAGCGTGTGTGGAAATGCCTTCAGTTAATTAACGTTACATCATGCGAAAGAAAGTCATATTCATTTGTATATTAGATATTTAGGCGTGTATCCTGTCTAGAAGAATAACACAACTGCTGTGTTTGTTCTGGATTGACGGCCACTACATTCCTCTGGAAACAGACTGCTTTACAGTCATCATGTTGGGACAGATAGCGAGAAGAAGACTTGGCCTCCTCCTCCTCCTCCACGGACAGCAGCGGATCTCTAATGGACTGAACCGAGTCTCGTTTAACCAGCTGCTCTCTAAAGAGACACACGGGCACATGCAGTCCTCGTTCAACACCAGCAGTCCTATCTCGGTAAACCTTTCATTTTCCCATTTGTTTTAAACTGCTGATAATAATTCATATTCATTATGTAGTCATGTTTATGGGCGTGTCTTGTTGTGTTTGTTGTGCTGCCATGCAATCAATGGATGGAATACACACACACACACACACACACACACACACACACACACACATATATATACATAAATACATATATATACATATATACATAAACACATAAATACACACACACACACACACACACTTCATTGACATAAAAGAATTGAAATTGGGGGGTAAATCATATTATGAAATAAATGTTTTTCTCCAAAACACGCTAGCCATAATTGTTGGCACCCCTAGAATTTTTTATGTATTTTTTTATATAATGTGTATTTTTATTTAATGTGATTTACCCCCCACTTTCAATTCTTTTTCTTCAATGAAAGGTTAGATTTTTGTGAATTTTTTGAATGAAAGACCAAAAGGATAAACAATGCAGATTTATTTTTTACAGCCATTTTTTATCATATTTATCAGGGGTGCCATCAATTTTGACCACCACTATATATATATATATATATATATATATATATATATATATATATATATATATATATATATATATATATATATATATATCCAGAATCCAGAATCCAGAATCGGTCTGTCTTCACCGGCCAAAAGTGGTCAGCGCAGACCACAACGATCTGTCCAGGTCTGTCGGTCCTGGGCGAGCCTCATCCAATTGTGTCCCAGATCTTGTCGTAGCGAGTCGCGCCATCGTGTTGCAGGGCGTCCACGTGGCCGCTTGATGTCGATCGGCAGCCAGACGGTGACTTCGCGCGTCCATCTTTCGTCCGTACGCCGCATCAGGTGCCCGGCCCAGCGCTTCTTGGCCTTGTTGGCCAGGTCCACCGCGTCGTCCACCCTGGTCATGGCCCGCAACTGCTCGTTGCGGACGTGGTCGGTCTGTTTGACCCCGATCATACGGCGCTCGATTGCGCGTTCAGTCACGGCCAGCTTTAACCGGTCGGCCGCCGTCATTGTCCAGGTCTCAGCCCCATAGAGCATGGCAGGCAGGACGGTGCTGTTGAATAGGGCAGCCCTGATGTCCGGGTCAATGGCTCTATTGTTGGCCGTCTCGGCAATTGAGCCGAAGCTGACCCAGGCTGCTCGGCGTCGTCGTGCCAGTTCTCGGCCAATCTTGTGGTCGATGGTCAGCTCCTGGCCCAAGTAGATATAGCTATCTACTTGCTGGAGCTGATGCTGGTCGACATGGAGGGTGGTGTCGGCCACCTGGTCGTTGCGCATCCACTTAGTTTTGGCCAGATTGATTTTGAGGCCGAACCGGGCACCAGCCTGGTTGAGCTGGTCAAGCCGCTGCTGTACATCAACCGCCGAACAGCCTATCAGCACGATGTCATCGGCAAAGCGCAAGTGATTGAGCCAGCGGCCGTTGATCTTGATGCCGACCTCGTCCCAGCTGAGCTGCCGGAAAATTTGCTCGAGACAGGCGGTGAAAAGCTTGGGCGAGATGGTGTCTCCCTGCTTGACCCCGCGGCCGACCTTGATATTAAGCGGCCGGTCGAACAGGGTGATGGTGGTGGCGCAGTTGCTGTTCAGCTCCTGCAGTAGGGCCACGTACTCGTCACCGATGCCTTGTTGTTGGAGGGCGAGCAACACGGCGTTAATCTCGACCGAGTCGAAGGCCTTCTCATAGTCGACAAAAGCCAGGACCAGCGGCATCTTGTATTCCCTGGTCCGCTCGAGCAGCTGGTTCAGCACCTGCACATGATCCATGGTGCTAAAGCCAGATCTAAATCCGGCCTGCTCGACGGGTTGTTGTTCGTCTAGCTGCTTGGCCAACCGATTGAGCAGCACCTTAGTGAAGATCTTGTACAAGGCCGACAACAATGTGATCGGCCGGTAGTTGCTGAGCAGCTCGCGGTCGCCCTTCTTGAACAGCAGTACTGTCTTGGCCGTCTTCCACTGTTTGGGGGTTTGACATTGTGCCATATAGCGGCTGAATCGGGCCGCCATGGCCATCCAAAGTGAGTGGCCGCCGGCTTTGAGTAGCTCGATCTCAACGCCGTCCAGGCCAGGCGCCCGGTCTGCCTGTGCCTGTTCGACTGCATGTCGGACCTCACTTTCCAGTACTGGCAAAAAGGACGGCAGCTGGTCGAGCTGAAGGTTTGGTGGAGGGATGGAGACCTTGCTGGCGAATAAGTCACTATAGAAGCGCCTACACTCGGCCTCAATACCGGACCGAGTCCTGATCGTCCGCCCATCTACAGTCTTCAGTGCTGGTATTTGGCGGCGCTGCTGTTGCATTGCCCGCCTACACTTTTTCAGGCTCTTGCGGTCCTCGGCTGTTACCAGCAGGCGCCTCTGTCTATATTGATCGAGGTCGGTCTTGAGCTGCTGCCGGATCTGCCTGCACAGCAGGCCGTACTCGACGTGTGTGGGTCCGTCAGCGCGCATCTGCCGCCGCCTCTGCATCAGGGCCTTGGTGGCGTCCGAAATTCGGCTGGTCCGGCTGTTGGTCGGCACTGCGGCTGCATCGCGGCTTGACTTGAGCAGGCCAATGAAATGGTCGTAGTCCTGGTCGATGTCCGTTTCAAGCTGGGCCCAGTAAGTGTGGTCAATCAGAGTGTGGAAAACGGCCGGATCAGTGGTGACCTGCTGCTTTGCCCGATTGCTGGCTGCCAGTGCACGCTTTTCGGTCCTGCCGTTGATGACCAGCTTGGCCCTTACCGGCTGATGGTCGCTGCCCGTGTCAAAGAACTTGCGGCCTATGACAGTGACGTCCTGCAGGATGCGGCGGTGGCTGCAGAGGACATAGTCGATCTCGTTGGTTGTCTCTCCATTGGGGGACATCCATGTCCATCGGCGACCAGGGCGCTTTTTGAACAGACTGTTGCCGATGAACAGCCGGTTGGTCTCGGCCATTGCAACCAGTCGCTCACCCGGTCCGTTCCTGTTGCCGCAGCCGAACGGGCCGACAAAGCGTTCGCCATCCAACCCCTTGCCCACCTTGGCGTTGAAATCGCCCATCAGGACGAGGTAGGTGGCACGGGGGGTAGTGGCTGCCTCGACGGCCTCGTAGAACTGCTCAAGCACATCCTCCTCTTGCTCGGCCGCAGCTGCTGCTGTTGGTGCATATATCTGTACGATCCGGATGGTGGTTCTATTGTGCAGGCTCAGGGTGAGCACGCCGACTCGAGGGTTGGTCACGTCGACCAGGTCAATCATTGGCGACCATCGTTTGGATACAATGAAGCCGACGCCACCGACAGGCCGAGTCTCTTCCCTGGCGCCCAAGATGACCGTCCTGCCGTCGTCATAGCGCACGTGCAGCGGCTCCCGGCGCTTGGTCTCGCACAGTCCTAGCACGTCGCAGCGAATGCTGTTCAAACCTTCCAGGATGGCAGCCAGGTTTGCCTCACTCGATACAGTCCTGGCGTTGAAGGTAGCAATGTCGAGCGCCATGGTGTTAATAGTCCGGTCCTTTAGTCGGTTCCCATATGGCGGCCTGGTACCTGAGATTCTTAGCAGCCTCTCGTCCCTGGCCGGGTCGTTCCGCCGCCGTAGAACGGGCACAGGGGCGTGCAGGGTACTGAGGCCCTTGTTTGTCGTTGTCGTTGCAGTTGGGTTCAGACCTCGGCTTGCAAGGCCACTAGGTCTGTGCCCTCGTCCTTAGCCAGGCGTCTGTCATCTTCTCAGCATGGTTTAACCTACCAGGAATTTGCTTCCCGCTGTGTATCGATGACAGACTCCTGTTTCACCCCCCCGCCACGGTGAGGCGGACGAATAGGACTTGGGGGGAATATATATAATATATATATTATATTACACAAACATATACACACACAGTATCGGTCAAAAGTCTCTTATGCTCATCAAACCTGATCAAAAATACAGAACATTTTATTTTGATCAAAAATACAGGAAAAAAAGTAATATTGTGAAATATTATTACAATTTAAAATAATGGTTTTCTATTTGAATATGCATTAAAATATAATTTATTTCTGTGATGCAAAGCTGAATTTTCATCAGCCATCACTCCAGTCTTCAGTGTCACATGATCCTTCAGAAATAGTTCTAATATGCTTATTTATTATCAATAATTGAAACAGTTGTGCTACTTAATTAAGGCGTCGCGTCTGAGCGCGTTGTTGTCTTTGGAGCTCCATCGATTGATTTATAATTCTTGATTTCTCTTTAAACTCACTTACAACGAACATTTTCTACTTTTCCTCACCTCATAGTTATAACGCGGATTGTTGAGCAGACGCGTCTCAAGCCTAGTGATCCAACGCTGGATACTCTTATAGGTTACGTCCGTGGATCACGGCTGAACGCGTCTTCTCCGCACTCATTTACAAACAAAGATTTTTTCGCCTATCGTGCGTCTACTCTACACCCGTACCACTGAAAAGACGGATTATATCCAAGACTTAAGCCATAAATTAGTATTAATATTGATAGCACCACTGGTAGCGTCGTTGCTAACTTAACTTACTGTCCATCTGTTAAAATGGCGAATATATCAAATGTAAGTAGTCTACCTTTTGGTGCAGGTGAGGACACATTTGAGCTGCACGCGGTGCAGTCTGAGCTGGAAGCTGTTGAGAAACAGATCCACGACCTTTTAGTAAGAAAAGCCGAGCTGATAGACCGGCGGTTAGCTCTTGAAACATCATGTGCCGAGGCACACAAATCAGAGACTAACGTTACTAACCCGCTGACTCCGACCTCGTCTACTCCGTGCGTTCCTCAACATCGGTCCCGAACGTCGAGGTCGCGATCAGCCATGGTCTCGTTCACTCCGGCTCCAACATGCCATCACGAAGCCTGGATTTTTCCGCAGCGGAAGACGCGAGCCAGGTCTAGACCAAGAAAACTCTCTCCGACCCTCCCGGTTTTCGAGATATCCACACAAAACCGCTTCTCCCCTCTTCGCGAAACAGAACGCGATGCTGTGATCATCGGCGATTCCATCGTTCGACACGTACACGCTACGTTAAATAAAAGTAAGGTGCATAGTCACTGCTTTCCTGGTGCTCGTGTTTCTGAAATCGCTGCTCACGTTCCCGAGATTTTGAACGAGCGCGTCGGAACTGTTGTCCTGCACGCGGGAGTGAACGACATCAGGCTGTGCCAGACGGAAGTTCTGAAGAAAGACTTCAGGAATCTGATCGATACGGTACGCAGCACATCGCCTGATATAACGATTATTGTGTCAGGACCGCTTCCCACGTACCGACTAGGTCATGAAAAGTTTAGTAGATTATTTGCGCTTAATGAATGGTTAATGTCATGGTGCAATGAGCAGAAACTTCTCTTTGTAAATAATTGGAATCTGTTTTGGGAGCGTCCTAGGCTTTACCGTGCTGATGGCTTACACCCAAGCAGATTCGGATCGGATCTTCTGTCAGATAACATCTCCAAAATGTTAAATACCTTTTGACTAGTAACCAAAAGTCCAAATCATAGTCTCTGCTGCACCAATTTAACTGATATAAATAGTTTAGAACATTGCATAGAAACTGTGTCTATTCCTCGTTTAGTGAGATCAAATCATAAATCTACTGCAGGATCTAGAAAAAATCTAATTGTTATTAAACCAGAAAATGTTGCTATTGGTAATCAAAAACAATTTTTAAAGCTAGGTCTTCTAAACATTAGATCACTCACACCTAAGGCAGTTATTGTAAATGAAATAGTCACAGATAATAGCATAGATGTACTTTGCCTTACTGAAACCTGGCTTAAACCAAATGATTATTTCGGTTTAAATGAGTCTACTCCATCAGGATACTCCTATAAGCACGAGCCCCGTCTGAATGGTCGTGGCGGCGGTGTTGCAACAATCTATAGAGATTTTCTCAATGTTACTCAGAAAACGGGTTATAAGTTTATTTCATTTGAAGTACTTGTACTAAATGTTACGCTCTTAGATGTTCGAAAAACATCCCTATTATCTCTAGCCTTGGCTACCGTATATAGACCGCCTGGGCCTTACGCTGATTTCCTAAAAGAGTTTGCAGATTTTCTCTCAGACCTATTAGTTAACTTCGATAAAGCATTAATTGTTGGAGACTTTAATATCCATGTAGATAATCAAAATGATGCGTTAGGGGCTGCGTTTACTGATTTATTAAACTCCTTTGGGGTCAAGCAAAACATTACCGGACCGACTCATCGATTTAATCATACACTCGATTTAATTATATCACATGGAACCGATCCAACCGATATAGATATCATTCCACAAAGTGACGATGTCACTGACCATTACATGGTAACTTGCATATTACGTACTCCTGTAATATATCATGCTGCGCCGCGTTATCGATTAGGCAGAACAATCCTTCCATCCACCATAGATAATTTTTCAAACAGCTTATCGGATCTGTCTCAGCTGCTCAGTGAACCCAAACAAACAGATGAACTTGAGGAATTAACTAGCACTATGAGCACCATTCTCTCTGGATCATTGGATATTGTTGCGCCCATTAGATTAAAAAAGGTCAGAGAGAAAAGTAAAGCACCATGGTACAACAATACTACGCGTGTTCTAAAGAGAGAAACCCGTAATTTAGAGCGTAAATGGAAACAAACCAACTTAGAGGTCTTTAGAATCGCATGGAAAGACAGTATGTCACGTTATAAAAAGGCCCTAAAAGCGGCCAGGGCTGAGCATCTACGCAAACTAATAGAAAACAACCATAACAATCCTAAGTTCTTATTTAACACAGTGGCGAGACTAACAAATAAACAGATGTCTCCTGAACAAAATATTCCATTACAGTTTAGTAGTAATGATTTCATGAAGTTCTTCACTGAGAAAATAGAAAACATCAGAACCACAATTGTAAACGTTCAATCCTCAATCGCGCCTTATAATTCAGCCTCAATTATCACCCCGCAAGAACAATTACAGTGCTTTACAACTATAGAACAAAAAGAGTTAAATAAACTTTTTACTTCATCTAAAACAACAACATGTTTACTAGATCCTATACCAACTAAACTATTGAAAGAAGTGTTACCTGTAGTGGAAGAGCCTCTCCTCAATATTATTAACTCGTCTTTATCTTTAGGTTATGTTCCAAAAACATTTAAACTGGCAGTTATAAAACCTCTCATTAAGAAACCACAATTAGATCCGAATAATCTAGTAAATTATAGACCCATTTCAAATCTACCTTTTATGTCTAAAATACTAGAAAAAGTTGTGTCCGCTCAACTGGGCTCTTTCTTACAAGAAAATGACACCTATGAAAAGTTTCAGTCTGGGTTCAGGCCGCATCATAGCACTGAAACTGCGCTCGTTAAAATCACAAATGATTTACTTTTAGCTTCTGACCAAGGCTGTATCTCAGTATTAGTTTTACTTGATCTTAGTGCTGCGTTCGATTCTATAGATCATACAATACTCTTAGATCGACTACAAAATTATACTGGTGTTCAAGGACAAGCATTAAGGCCCTTTCACACTGGACGCGATTTTGACGCACGAATAATTCGCGCGATGGGTTTATTTTTTGATCAGCTGTTTGTGTAATGAGCGCTTCCACACCGAACGCGAATGTGCTGAGGCGAAAAAACGACTTTTATTTTTTTCGCTTCGATGTCGATTTTTTTTTTACTTTTGCGGCGACAGAATAGGCTTCAGCCAATTCACATACTACAAGGACAACGATTTGAAAGACAATGTGTGGCGTAGCATTGCCAACCAACCGGTTATCACGACTGTGAGTGTGTTGTGTGATAGTCCTGTGCTGTGTAGGCTAGCAGGCCAAACTACATTTGGGATAGAAAGCTAACACTATTATCGTCAAAGATAGAGACAGAGACCGTGTTTACTTTGAACACGTAACGTTAACAAAATGCAGTGAGACTATTTAGGGCTGCTTTTAGTAGGCTATACTATACATTCTTTGTGTGATATTTCTAGTCGAATGATTTTTAACTTACTTCGTGTGTTACATGTAATGTGTAGTTACATTACAAAACGCACTGTTGAAGACGCAAAAAAAAAAAAAAAAACTGCACATAAGCATACTCCCCTTCAGACTTTCTGTTCTGTAAGATTGGGTGCACCCAAAACCTTCTTTTCTGTCTTTTAAATAAAATGAAAAGCTCGTCTTCACTGGATGCTATGACTATGACTGGATGATGATGATGATGATGATGATGAAGTGTCCATGTTTTCTCAGCTGTCGGCGCGATTCGCGCGAAAGTTTTGGAATGTTGAAGCTCTCTGAACGTCACAGACGTCGCAAATTCGCGTCGCGGCTGATGTGAATGGTTTTGATGCGAACTATTCGCACACGAACTATTCGCTTTTTCGTTTCGCTTTTTCGTTACGCATCCGGTGTGAAAGGGCCTTTAGCTGGTTTAGATCGTATTTATCTGACCGCTACCATTTTGTTTATTTAAATGGAGAAAAATCTATCATAACTCCAGTAAACTATGGAGTGCCGCAGGGATCTGTGTTAGGCCCTCTATTATTCTCAATATACATGCTGCCACTTGGAAATATTATAAGGAAACATGGAATTAGTTTCCATTGTTATGCTGATGACACTCAAATCTATATTTCATCACGGCCAGATGAAAACGCTAAATTATCCAAATTGACAGAGTGTGTTAAAGATATAAAAGATTGGATGACGCATAATTTTCTTTTATTAAATCCAGACAAGACAGAGGTACTACTTATCGGTTCAAAAAATCACCCACAAAACCTCTCACAATACAACTTTAACATAGTAGGATGTCCTGTTACTTCATCCTCTACAGTAAAAGACCTGGGTGTTATATTAGACTGCAACCTGTCTTTTGAAAATCATATTTCATATGTTACAAGAACAGCCTTTTTCCACCTTAGAAACATTGCTAAGCTACGTAATATGCTATCTGTTTCTGATGCAGAAAAGTTAGTTCATGCATTCATGACCTCGAGACTAGATTACTGTAATGCGTTATTAGCCGGTTGTCCTGCATCCTCAATAAACAAGCTACAGTTAGTCCAAAATGCCGCCGCTAGAGTTCTAACTAGATCAAGAAAATATGATCATATAACACCGATTTTATCATCTCTACATTGGTTACCTATAAAGTCCCGTATTAATTACAAGGTATTGCTACTGACTTATAAAGCCCTAAACGGCTTAGCTCCAGTCTATTTAACGGATCTTCTATCGCCCTATAATCCATCGCGCTCTTTAAGGTCACTAAATTTGAGGCTTTTGGTCATACCTAGGATATCTAGGTCCACCAAAGGAGGGAGAGCATTTTCACATTTAGCACCAAAACTCTGGAATAGTCTTCCGGATACTGTTCGTTGCTCAGGCTCGCTCTCCCAGTTTAAAACTAGATTAAAGACGCATCTCTTCAGCCAGGCATTCATATAATACTTTTAATCCTACAGTTAAATCCGACCTCTAGTTCATAAACGCCAGAGGAGAACTGGCCCCCGACTGAGCCCGGGTTCTCCCAAGGTTTTTTTTTCTCCATTAGGTCACCTGATGGAGTTTTTCGGTTCCTTGCCACTGTTGCCTTTGGCTTGCTCAGTTGGGGATATTTGGGGATATTTAATTGAATTAATCAATCAACGATACTATTGATCAGCATTACCAAACGTAGACGTTCCACTAGAAACAAACATTGATGTATTGTTCTAATTTATTACTGTGAAGCTGCTTTGATACAACCTGTGTTGTGAAAAGCGCTATATAAATAAACTTGACTTGACTTGACTTGACTTAATTATTTTATGACCTGTGATACTTTTTTCAGGATTCTTTGATTAATATAATTTTTTTTTTAAAGAACAGAATTTATTTATAATAGAAAGCTTATGTAACAATAATATTGTGAAATATTACAATTTAAAATAATGTTTTTCTATTTTAATATACTTTAAAGTACCAGTTATTCCTGTGATGCAAAGCTGAATTTTTATTACTGTGTTGGTATATGTGTATATATATATATATATATATATATATATATATATATATATATATATATATATATATATATATATATATATATATATATATATATATATATATATATATATAGCACACCAAACACTACAAGACCTGCCCATAAACATGACTACAGAATGAACTCTGCTCTGATTTACTTTATTGAAAACTAACTTTAATGTCACTCTTTGTCCAGACGATGTCGCTGTGGCCGTTCTCATTTCAGCCGCGGGACTTCAGCCTGCCCAACTCGTCATGGAGTCCAGAGATGTGCAAGGCTTACGATCACTATAATGCTCTGTGTGACACTGACACTGAAAATGGCGAGGAGAAAAAAAGGGGTCCTTGGGAGAAGTTGCCCAGCTACAACCGCTCTATTAAATATGCTACTGGTAAATGATTAATATGCAGTTGCGTAAAAGTTCTAGTCACTGTAATCAGTAAAATAAATTGACATGATAATGCTGTATTGAGTGTAAAAGCAAATGTCACATTGTTTCTGTGTGGTAGGCGGCATCCACCTCAGCAAACTCATCCAGGCCAAAGCTCGACTTTTCACAAGAAATGTTAAAGAGCAAGGAGCAACGTTTGAATATGTGGTGTTTGTCAATAAGGAGGAGAAGAGCTGCGTCTGTGTGTTTCAGGCAGGACGTTTACTAGAGGGGGCACCTGGGTAAGGAAGAGCTCTATTCTATGTTTATTGCCTGAAATTGAAGGTCACTCTTTTATTTGTGTGAATGGGAGAACAGGAAATGATGTTACACCTTTTTCCTGTGTGTCAGGCATGTCCATGGTGGAGCCATAGCCACCATGATTGACACAGTGACAGGTTCTCTTGCTGGTTACCTGTCAGGACCCGTTATGACTGCCAATCTCAACATTGACTACCGCAGGTGAGCTAATGTTTCAGTACTTCGGCCTTTAAGTTGTAGTTGTACCCTTATTTTTTCCAGTTTACACTGGCTTTAGGGATTGATTATCTGTGATCTCACCCGTTGAACTCTGTTCTCCTGTACAGTCCAATGCCTCTGGACAGTGTGGTTTTAATCCACAGCGCTCTGGATCGAATAGAGGGAAGGAAAACATTCATTACTTGCAAAGTGACCAGCACTGATGAGTCCAAACTCTACACTGAGGCCACAGGTAGAGTTCACAAACACACAAACTTATGCACTTTATGTATGTAAGATAACAAGCTGATTTCAATGAGCCACCAATTGTGAAAATATGCATAAACACAAATCAAATCTTTAAACCACATCCTTGTAGACTGACTTCACACATTTTACGTACCTTATGCATGGCAATAGCTGATATACTAGTTAGACACGTATCGTGTGTTTCTGCGGTCACACAATCTTTTCACGTGTCACTGTTAGGCAGTCTGTTATCTGAAGCAAAGCATTTGCATCTGACATTCCCAGATAATGCACCTAACCTCTTGAAAGCACACATTTGGACACATTTAGTTTTTTGTGAAAAGAACATGCATGAATGAGAAAATAAAGTGCCGCACATGCTTGATGTTATTAAGCGCAATAAGCCACAAAAGATCTTGATGCATAACTTGCTCTGACTGACACAACACGCGAAGCGCACACAGAAAGAGGCCTCTCTACGCAATGTGATCCCGAATTCAATTATTTTTCGCAGTGTATTGATGGTCAGATACTTATTTCAAAATATCTGCCTTGGTGAGTAGTCACGTAAACATAGTCGGTTATGTCTTAAGTCAGGGAAAAGTTCCTGCAAAGTTCAGCTCCAACCCTGATCAAACACAACTGAGGCTGCTTTTTAGGATCTCCAGGAGCTCTTGATAATTAGGTGTGTTGGATCTGAACTTTGCAGGTAGGGAGACCCCTGCCTGATGTCAACGTAAACCATTGGGGGAAAAAATGGATGTGTAACATTAAGAACCCAAACTGAGGTATGCGTAGATATGCCATTAGAGATATGCCACTCTAAAAAGTTTTAATAATAACCAGTTTATTTGTAATTAATACATTAAAGTCTATGCTATGATTATTTTTACATTTGATTCAATTTCTGTATTTCTTACTTGAATGCTTCTGTTAAATAGATGTAAAATGGAAAATAATGTAAAGCACTGTTACTGAAATGAAAATTCTCTCATCATTTACTCACCCTCATGTCGTTCCAAGACTTTCGTTCATCTTCAGAACACAAATAAAGATCTTTTTGATGAAATCTGAGAGCTTTCTGATCCTTAATTGACAGCTAAACAACTACCACTTTGACGCTTTAAAAAGTTCACAAAGAGATCGTAAAACTAAACCATATGAATTGACCGGTTTAGTCAAAAATTTCTGAAGAGACTCAATCACTTTAAATGATGAACAGATTGAATTTAGGCTTTTATTCACATATAAACATTGATCAGTGAACATAAACAGAAGCTCATCTGAACCTGCTCGACTCTTGCTGAAGCTCAAACGTGCTGCGTAACACATAACAATTAACCTCATTGGTGCTTGCACGTCAAGCGAACATGCTTGAGCTTCCGTTTACCACAACTGATGTGTGAGTTGATGAATGTAATGGCTGATCTAGCCAGTGACAATTCCATCAACTGTCCCAAGCGTCTTTCACGCTGGCCCTGTGACGGTCCTTTCTGTCAAGCCCTGCAAACTTATAGACCTTATGCGCCAGAGAAACGAGGGCGCCGCCATCTTAAGAATATTGTCTTTGAACTTCTGTTTTTGCGGTCGCTCTATATATCTCTATGGCATCGCTGTCGAGGAGTAATTAGCTGATGAAGTGAATTTACTTATTGTAAAGTTACCAAATTGGGTAACACTTTATAATAACTGCACGCTATTAATCATTCGTTAAGCATTACTAAACAGTTAATTCGTCGTTTATAAAGCATTATTAGACATTAATAAGCAGTTTGTAAATACAGCTATAAATGCTTTATTCTTGATTTATAAGCACATCTATATTGTGTTTAATAATTGTATTTTCATACTTTATTAATGATCAATTTATCATTTCTAAATGAAGTATAGCATTATTTACAAACCAATTACATTATTTACCATTATTTACAAACTAGGCGTTGTCATTGAATAATAAGATCACTTAAGTGGAAGTAAATGTAGTAGATTCAGGTAGTTATAAAGCATTTAGTAGTGGTCAGTTCACTATTTTTGTGAGCTCATCTAAAGTGAGAACTAGTTATGCCTTGTAGAGCATTTATAAAAGAGATTTTAAAGGCTCACTGATCTTCTAAACGGAAAAAGGAAACAAACACTCACAGTGATACAGAACATAAAAATATTTAACAGTCTTTAAATCTTCTTTGTAAACGCTTTACAAATCATAAATAGTCCTCACTTTAGATGAGCTCACAAAAATAGTTAACTGTCCACTACTAAATGCTTTATAACTAACTGAATTAACCCTGAATTACAGTAGAAATACATGTTAATAAAGCATTTATTAACACACTAACTATTACTATATGTCTGAATAATAATATGTATTTAAACAGTTTATTAATCATTTACTTACACTTTCTAAGGGATCTTATGAACGACTGACAACTCCTAAATAACCGGTTTGTAAATAATGCTATACTTCATTTAGAAATGATGAATTGATCATTAATAAAGTATGAAAATAAAATGATTAAACACATTATAGATATGCTTATAAATCAAGAATAAAGCATTTATAGCTGTATTTATATAAACTGCTTTTTAATGTCTATTAATGCTTTATAAATGACAAATTAACTGTTTACTAATGCTTAACTAATGATTAATAGCATGCAGTTATTATAAAGTGTTACCACAAATGGTAATGTTTAAAGCAGATGACTTAACAAATGTTAGTAGACCGGGAAGATTTTAAAACGAAGTCATTCATTCATAAATACGCAAGATCAGAAGTCAAAAGACAACGAGCGCAGCGCTGAAAAGGGGCGGGGCTACATAAGGTCTATAGTATGTGCTATCTCTAACCCTTTGTTTTTTAACATTGTCTTTTCCCCCCTCTTTCTTGCCTCACAGCTCTATTTGTGTCAATAAGTGTGGGCCATTTATTCGGAACACGAAATTGACAGCAGCCCGGAATCCGGATCCATGCACATCTGTGTGCAAATGTGTGCGTGCGCAATGGACAACTAATCAAGTTGATGTTTTACTTCAGCTTTCTGAATGAGGTATTCATGTAACTGTTACATGTGGCTACCTCATTTTTATGGTAAAAACTAAATATGTTAACCATGTATATTTATTGATATGGTATTTAAAGTTTTTTTTGCATAACAAAAGTTTTCTTACTAACTTTTTATTCATCATGGTGACAATTAGGTTCTTTAGCATTCGAAGTATTATAAAATGAAAAACTGTAATATATATTTTAGCAGTGTTATATTGTATATTGTGTTAAATTGAATTTACATTTTGTTAAAAATTGAAAGGTGTGCATTTAACTGATCTTATTTGTTATTGCTAAGGAATAACACATTCATAACTGCCTTTATTAATCCCATTAAAGTCACTATTCAAAAATGTCTGTTTGTGTTTTGAAATTTCCTTTGAAAATTGACAAAATTGAAACAACCCTTTTTGGATCATTTGAGGTTCCAACCACAGCAGCCTAAAGAATGTCAGTGAGTGGACCAAGAAAGGGATCTCTGGGACTGAAGTGGCCTTGACACCAGCCCTGGACTGAGGCGTTTTTGGCTGCTGTCTTTGAGCTATGACAGTGACCGGGACCGGAAAGGCCATGAGGTTCACTGACTTTGATTAGGTCCATGAGGAACGTCTGGGCAGTGACAGGAACATCACTGGGCAAGAAGCTCTGCAACGGGTGCAGCTTGAGAAAGGGAGCTCTGAAATTTAGCCATTCTTGGACACTGGCAGAGAAAAGGCAGAGAAAGTAGGCTGGGGACCAAGCCATCAATCAATCAGTGTGGAAATTGTTATAAATGGAAATGTGTGCAGTTACCTTATTATTATTGCTAGGGAAGTTATAACATGCCTTAATTAATACATACATCGAGGATGGTGTTTTGGCGTTGTCCCCTTCTTCGATCTTCGACGACGCGGTGTCTCATTCCCTCCTCTCAGGGAACCAAGGTTACGCTAGGTAACCGGAGCAGACTGTGTGCGCGCTGAGGCGGTTCACGTGACTAACCTGAAACTTACCAGACTTCATTCTCTCCAATGGAAAGCGAATAAATGTACACTGTCTGAAACTAGATGACAGTAAGGCTAAACTATTCATACTAAAAGCCATTGATTTCATGGGGACTTTAAATCAGTGCCCTGAGCCTCTACCTCATCCTGAGGGGGTCTTCCTGCTACATATCCACAACCTGAACCTCTTTTTCTTTTCTTTTTCTTTTCCTCTTTGACACCAACTGGATGTGGATGGGCTTCCATAAAATTGGTAAAAGATAAGCAAATGTATAAAATGTATGCGCTAATGGCCAGTTCTCATGTGGGGCACAAAGTTCCTGCCTGTCAAGTGCACTTTCAGAAAGAGCAGAAAAGGTGATTCCTGAAGTTTTACAAGAAAAAGACAAGGATTCATTCCTTCTCTGTTTGTTTGGATGAATAAATACTTTGTTATTTATGATCATCAATCATTAAGACACAAGAATAGACCAAAATGATATTTAGCCCACACCTATAGCACACTGTAAATAATGTCTGTAATGACTTTCATTCAGTCCTTCAAGGGGTCATGAAGAATCAAATGACATAAAAAGGTCATTGTACAATAGAAAATGTTGTTTCAGATCTCAAAAAATCGACCTCAGCAAAACTGCAAAAAGTGCATTTGATGAAACCAAGCTTTCAAACTGACTGTAATGCCACACTGTTGTAGCAAATATTTGCATCTGACCACCTCAAACAAAGTGTTTCTGATTTCTGAAAGAGGGTCCTTCAAATGCATTTAAACATTAAAGGGATAGTTAACCCCAAAATTAAAATTTTGCAATTTTTACAGTCATCATTTACTCACCCTCAGGTTGTTCCAAACCTGTATGAGTTTGACCACAAAAGAAGATGTTTTGAAGAATGTTGGTAACCAGACAGTTAATATCCATTGGCTTATTGTATTTTTTAATTTTTAATTTTTTTTTTTTTTTATTTTTTTTTTATGGAAGTCAATGGCTACTGTCAACTATTTGATTACCAACATTCTTTAAAATATCTTCTTTTGTGTTCAGAAAAAATAAACTCACACAGGTTTGAAACAAACTGAGGATGAGTAGGCTAAATGATGACAATTTTATTTTTGGGTGAAGTAATTAAAGGGATAGTTCACCTAAAAAGGAAAATGCTGTCATCATTTACTCTTCCTCAAGTTGTTCCAAACCTGTATGACTTTCTTTCTTCTGCTGAACACAAAAGAAGATATTTTAAAGAAGGTTGGTAATTAAACAGTTGCTGGTTCCCATTGACTTCCATAGTATTTATTTTCCTACTATGGAAGTCAATGGGGTCCATCAGTCGTTTGGTTACCGACTTTCTTCAAAATATCTTCTTTTGTGTTCAGCAGAAGAAAGAAAGTCATACAGGTTTGGAACAACTTAAGGAAGAGTAAATGATGACAGCATTTTCATTTTTGGGTGAACTAATGTCGCTTTTTATCCAGAAGATGTCGCTGTTTCCGTTCCCAATTAAGCCGCGGGACTTCAGACGTGAAGTCTGTAGGGATGACGTATTTTTGTAGGCCAAAACCTGGAAACGAGTTAGCATATTAGCACTTGGTTTTTGGTGAAATGCCTGCTCCCTGGTCTGTGGTAAACAAAAGCTCAATATATGTTCATATTTTATTATACGACATTAAATACATCAGTAATTCCCCATTGTGTTGTTTTACTTGTCTTAAAAAGGTGGTTGCTAACAAGTGGCATAAAGGGACTACAGAGGTTGTCAGGGATATGAAACATCAACACGCTGAACAGGTAAACTCATCTACTCACTACTCACTCTTGCTAACTATTATAACTTAAAAGAGAAATTCTTTTACAATAAAGACTGCAAGGAGGCAGGGCTGCCAACTTTTGAGTTTAGCTTGGAGTGAGAATTATGGGGATTGGGAGGATGCAAAACTTGCATAACAAACAATAAGTGTAGGCTATTGTGATTGTCAAAACATTTGGTAGCCTAACTAAACATAATTTTATTAAGTTTGGTGACAGCACGGTGCAATAATTGGTATTGCTACTGCCTTTATTATTGCTTGATACAAATTTTACAATTTCAATTTAATTATTGTGGTTTTATTCCGATCTTGATTCAATTTGGATAGCCTACATAGGTACAGCAGATAAGCTATTTTTTTCTTAAGAAAGATAATCTCACCTAATGCTGTAAACATAGGCTATAGAGAGCCCTGTCAGCTGGTATAATTAAAGGTATTAAATGCTATGGTCATTAAATGGCTTTCCTGAGGTAAATGTAACGTTATGTGACATGTAGCTTACTCCAGCTATTTTATTGACCTCTTTCCACGGTTGAAAAACACTGATTGGTCGATATTATGTAATTATACATTTAGGTAAGTTGTACTGTATCTTTCAACATACCTATTGATCATTCGTGTTTATTTACTATTAACTAAGGTTAGTAGTAGGCAAGTAAAGAGAGATGGGTTCTCGTGCCTTTTGAACTGAGGCGCTACAGTCACATTTTAAAAGCGCCAAAAGGTATTTGTTCGAATTTTGTAATAAAATTGACCGAATCTGAGAGCTGAGAATTTGTTTCATATCAAAAGCAACCTGTCTTATCTGTCTTGTCGGTCAGTGGTTTTGTGATTTTTCTCTGCATGAGAAAAAGGATGTGTGGCGTGTGAAAAGGGTCAATTGCGTGGGGTTTCACGCTGAATGCCAGAGTTGGCAGCTCTGCGGTCCTAAACTCTAAGGTAGGCTAGTGATGTTGAAGTCATGCAACTGTGGTGTAGTTTGTTTACTCTACATTTAGCTTTTTGCTTCTGTCGATTCGTATTATAGGTTTCATAATCATATTATGAATTTCAAAATTCATAAAACTTTTGTTCTTAATGGAGATTACCATGATGAACAACCTGTAGGCCTAATAATCATAAACTTCTTGTTGGTCACAGAGCTTATTTTCTTCAATAACCTAAAAGCCAATGGAATAATCTTGTTGGATTTTGTTGAGGAAACCAGGGTGATGATGCTAACTTCCGAGGTGGCCTAAAAAGTCATCATAACTGTCTGCAGCTCTCTGTATGACCACTATTATGTAGGCTACCGTCTGAGAGTGACAACGGAAATGGCAAGAAAATGAGAGGGGCCATCTGTAACTTTCAGCCAGGCAGCCAAAAAAGCTTTACACACTTAATATTAATTAAAATAAAATGAAAAATCACGGTTGTGTCAATCAAAATGTTTGAAATGTTTGGTCAAGGACTTGGCTGAGGACTTTCCATCAAAGCTAGTGCTATGAATGCCACAGTTTAAAGGCACAGTGAACTGTATCAAATTTGTGAAGGATGGGGGAGTCCCATGTTATGTCTTATAACAGGAAGTGATGTCAGACAATCTTCCTGTCTGGCAATTAGCCTATTACATAGGGAGGAATTCTGCACTTAGTATTAAATAGAGGATAGAAAAACCTTCATCACTTGTAAAGTGACCAGTCCAAACTCTACACTGAGGAGGTAGCAGGTAGACATGTAAAAAAAAAAATTTTTATTTCTGTTCATATTTCGTAAGAGAGAAAGAAAACGAGCTGATGTCATTGATGCAATCAGTGTGAAAATATGCATAAATACCTAACCAAATCTGACTACCTGAAACCACTTTATACACACCCATGTAGACTCACCACCACACACCTATTCCCATGACAGAATTCTGCCAAACAAACACTAATCTATCTGTTCTGTGCTCGTCAATCTGAACATATGCTCGCTATTCTAGACATGTTTACACCATACACCCCATTAGCGGATGCATTGCAAGGTTTACCTAGTAAACTAAACTTGTACTTTATCTAGCTACCTATCTCTCTTTTTTTCTCACAGTCTTTACCCCTGTTTCGCTCCTGGCAGATTCTATTTGTGTCAATAAAACTGGGTTATTTATTTGGAGCACGAAGCTGAAAGCAGCCCAAAATCCACCACAGGCCCATGTGCATGTGTGCACATCTCTATACACGTGAGTGAGATTGCAGGTGTGTGTCTGAGGTGTGTGTGTCTGTGTTTGTTTGCGTGCGTGTGTGTGTTCGTGTGCACGCAATGACCAATTGATCTTGCTGATATTCAACCTGCACATGTAAGCACTACACACTAAATCCTCTCTGTCCCATCGCTCATTTATAATACAAATAACTGGCTGCGTGTGTATATATATATATATATATATATATATATATATATATATATATATATATATATATATACATACATACATACACGCAGCCAGTTATTCGTAATATATATATGATAATTCTTTATATATATATATATATATATATATATATATATACTGACTGAGGGAATAAATGTAATTAAATAAAATAATTATTACAAATGCAGCTGAAAATAAACATTGCAAAGACTATTTTTAATACTGTTAATAGTACAGAAATCATTTTCCATTTTTAACCTCAGAAACCTCATAATTAAAAGGAATTAGTGTTTTATAAATAAATTAATATTTATATAAAATAGGTATAAATAAATTAATATTTGCTAAATACAACCACTTTTAAAAACTCTGAGGTTTCTCAGGTTAAAAATGGAAAATGGTTTCTGTACTATTTACAATATAAAAAATATTTTTTTTGCATTATATTTAAATATTATATATATATATTAGGGCTGTCAAAAGATTAATCGCGATTAATCGCATCCAAAATAAAAGTTTGTGTTTAAATAATATATGTGTGTGTACTGTGTATAATTATTTTGTATATATAAATACACACACACACATGCTTGTATATATTTAAGAAAAAATTGTAATTTATATATAAAAAAATTATATTTATATATAATATAAATTATATATAAATATATACAGTATATGTATGCAAATATTTATTAAATATATACGTGCATGTGTGTGTATTTATATATACAAAATAATTATTTCACAGTACAAACACATATATTATGTAAACACAAACTTTTATTTTGGATGCAATTTATCGCGATTAATCTTTTGACAGCCAATATAAATATATTATATTTAAATATAATGCAAAAACTTTTATTTATTCACTCTCAAATGTTTACTTTTTTCAATCAATCAATCAATCAATCAATCAATCAATCAATCAATCAATCAATCAATCACTATTAGCCTCAGTATTTTAACATTATTTCTTTAAGTGTTAACATTGACATTTAAAAATGAAGCAATTTTATCCTGTTAAGTTTGGGATTGCACCAGTAATCTCTAAATGCAATGAATCTGGTTTTCCTGTTGCAGGAAAGGAGGGAGGATGTATCCACCGTATCCATATTGCATGTGCATGAAATCCATTTGATCTAAGTTCCACATTGCTGCATATATTCCAGTAAAGAGAACTGACTGACACCGCAGGGTTACGGTAATGAATGACACATTATCCACATCAGAGGAGTGTACATTCATATTTGTAGATTTTAAACTCATCTGTGTTTATACTGTTATGCGGTGCAGTGTGGCTTCATATGTTGACTACCTCTCATGTAAAGCTGGAGCTTTACACACACACACACACACACCTTCCTAGCCTTGTTATCCTCATGTGCATCACACTTAAAGTGATAGAAAGAAATATTTAAACCTGCATCTCTGTGGTGGCCCCTGTAGTCTCCCACAGGCCCCTTGCATATGATGTATGTATGTAGGACGCAGTCTGAGGTGGGTTTCTATCTATGGAGAGGTGTCGAGTGTTTGGTCAAGTGGGGTTTGCGTGATGGCTTCTGTGGGAACACTGCAGCGAAACACTCGGGGAGACATTTTCCATGCATGGTGTTAACAGTCAAATCTGGGTTTGACCAAAATACCATTTCCATCATCTCACTGCCTTCGCTGAGGTCCATTTTAAAGGCAGTTGAGTAATTTTAGTCAAAAACGAACCTCTTCATTGAGACTTGTTGGCTTTTTATACTGTTAATAATTATGAAAGTAATGGAATTAATACGGCAGTAATTATTTTTTTATTATCATTGCAGAAATACATCCAGAAACTCTACAAAATACACACATCGACCAAAAACAAAACACAGATGAACAACAATATAAGAACAGACGAGGAGAGAGAGAGAGGGGAAAAAAAGGATAAAGAAAGAAAAGACCTTATAATTTAAATAAATATCCTTTGGGGGTGTTAAGTGTTTTAAGGTATTCGGTAATTTAACATCTTTTACCCTTTCTCTCGTCCCCCCGCTCTCCTCTCCTCCCAATCCTAATATAGCAGTAATTAATTAATTAACTGAAAAGTACAACTTATATCAGCAGCAATTTGTTTATTAAAAATTATGAGGGTTGTATCATTCTTCTGCACACGTTTTTGAATGTCCCTGGTGGAGGACCTCTCACATTAATTGTTTGGCAAATTTTCGGGATACACTCGATCTGGAGTTTCGCATGCATGAAGGCGAAAGATTTCCCCATGCGGATTTCACATCGGGTTCAAGTTGAACACACATATTCGCTGTGTTGACCAACAGAAAGTGATTTCTGTGTGAGCTGTGCTTCATAAATCACTACACTATCGATAATAGACAACTAATAACCCAGAAAATGTAGCGACGCCACTGACTGGAGGTCCTAGTAGTTAACTTTCACTGTTTGCACTGAGGATTCTTATAGTAATCTCAACATTGGAGAACCCTGGCAGTCTGAGTCTAGACTTAATATATTAATACCAGGAATGGGCTCTACATTTCTCTAATGCCTGCTACAGACTGTGCAATTTCGGAAATCGTGTAAGATCCTTACAAATCACACTGTACGACATGGATCTAATAAACTTGGGTATGACATGTATGTAGACTTTATGATGATGACACCTGAAATGTAGACTACGACGCAAGTTAGTAGAAGAATAAAACATAATCAGCATGCGCTAGTGGTGAACAAATAGAGCAAGAGGAATTGCAATGTGGCCTTTTTTGTGCTGAAACAAAGAGGAGCTAGGGAAAAGAGGCCAACTTGGCATGCCAATTTTGCAAATGGAGCTTGAGGTAGTTTTAAGTTTAAGTGCCATGTCGAGTTGATCAATACGCCGTTTCATGCTGCACTTTTATTGGCTAGTCAGTAGATGTATCGTAGCAGCAAACACACTGTGACATGATCATGCTAAACCTCTGACACTGTCAGAACATTATCACAGGCGATCTTTGGTCCCAAGACTGTGACAACGGCTGTCTTTGAACCTCTCTCACTGTTCAACAGGAACACCATTTAGGAGCCACGACCACAGAAATCACCACAATTGAATACCAAGGCGGAAAAATAATGTGGATAAGGATTAGGATGTATATGAAAGTTACTAATATTTATTTCCTGATGAACGGTTGAATAAATTAATGTATTAACACACTGACATAGTCGCTTCATGTTATCCAGTAACAGTTCAGTGCTGAATTCACATTACATAACACGTCATTGAAGGATTATTGACCATGTGTCCAGAACAAATGAAACTGCTCTCTTTATAAAAGAAAAAAATAAACTTGAAACATCTGAGAGATATATATAATAATTATTAAAATATAAAAAAAATATGATCTAATCCAGTTTATGTAGCCTAGTTTGGTTTATAAATGAAATAGAACAGAATGTATGTAAGTAAAAAAAAAAAGTGGTGTGGTGTGATGTTATAGCATAGGAGGCTACAATAAAAAACACAATTATAGTAGACCGGACATAAATGCTCATGAACTACCCTTCAGTCTCCCGTTAAAAGCAATACTCTCTCGCTTCCCGCGCCTATTACATAATGATTGATGACATAACACCGTACTGGCTCGGGACAGCTCGAGCGTTGCGCGAGCCTGGACACAGTTGCGCGCGCCAGAGGCCACTCGGTCGATTATTTATCCAACAAGTGCCCGTCCGTTTCTCTCTTTCCCTCTTTCTCTCTCTCTCTCCCTCCGGTGCTGGTCAACTATTTTTCTTTCCTTTGAAATGTCATTTACGCATGTTAGTTATATTCAAACAACAGCGAAGCGGGGGAGGATTTTGACTTGAACCTTGTTTGTTTATTGACCAGACGAGCCAACTTTTAAGGGATTATTGAAAATGGCGATGTGCTTGTTAAAACGTTTGCGGCGTCCCGGTCGTTAAAGTGTCCGCAGTTTGCTTCTTTTCCTTTAAGTGGATTTTTAGTTTATGTAATTAGTTTAGTAATAATAATAAACACTAATCACAACTAAACTATAAGGTGTTGGCACGGAGAGTTTTGACAGGAAAGTAATGGAAAATGATGCGCCCGCATCGCCGGACCCGAACCAGGACAACACTCAGAGAGGTAAGTGTATTTCATTAAACCAAAACATACCTGCTGCATTGGTAGGAAATGATCTCTGTTTGCACGTGTGAGTGTCAAACACTTGTGAAACGTGGAACAAACTCGCACACACACGCAGTGTTAGATATGAGACCAGTGGCACTAAAAATACACACCCCTTATGTGACAGAAGTGCCTCCTCTCTGTGTGCCAGCAGCAGTCCTACACTAACCCACAGCGCTTGTGCCAAGCGAGCCAGCTAAACCACAACTCTCTGACTTCTGTCACTTCTCCCTCTGATTCAGTGTGCATTCAAAAGAGTGTTGTGCTGCCTTATCTGTTCTTTGTTAAACGTGCAGTGTCATTTTGACTGATTTTCGGTCATTCATAGTGCATTGTGCGTTTTCACTTTTGTTGTCATATTTCTTTTAAAGATCCCCTGTGATGAAAATCAAGTTTTTAAGTAAGGGATATTGTAGTTATAGCGAATCCAACCCCGACAGGCTGATCGGGACCCCGACGCGAAGCGGAGCTTGAATCAGCCTGAAGGGGTTGTATTCGCTATAACAACCGCCTCGCTCTACATTATGCCGCTTATTACATGGCTACCCACCAAATAAATCAATAATTTGACACAAAATATTGATTTAAAAAGGAGTTTATTGATTTAAAAACGATTGTATAGAGAGCCTAAGTCCCTCCCCTCCGCTTCCGGCTCATGGGACCTTACTTCGGAAAAAATATGTATGGTAGTCAATGGCGAGAGACAACTTATCTTTTTATTCCGTCTGATCTGTGCCCTGAATTACACATATGATGTTTGTCAATTTAAAAGATAATTATGAAAGTCAAGAAAGTCGCAGTTTGTCATAAAACAGAAGAGTAACATTTAGTTTTATGTGAAAATCGCTCAATGAACTACATCTCTAGTCTCGCACTATGTACGTCACAAGATCCGTTGCTCGTATGTGTGCAGTCTGGTACAAAACACTCAGGCATGACGGCGTAACGTTACGATTATAAGGTAAGAAAGACTATAGAAAAAATGACAGACGTTAGCTTCAGTAAAGCTAGCTTCATTCAATGAGAGAAGAGGTATGACGTCACATGTGCGCCTTTTGGGTTTGTAGTCTCTGTAATTACGTATTTTCACAGTCTTATACCTCAACAGTTTTACATCAAACTGGGACTTTCTTGACTTTAAAATGTATCTTTTAAATTGATAAACATCATATGTGTAAATCAGGGCACAATTCAAACGAGATCAACATATTTGTTGTCTCGCGCCATTGACTACCATACAATATTTTTCCGAAGTAAGGTCCCATGGTGGTCTACCGGAAGGGGAGGGACTTAGGCTCTCTAGTCTAAGTCTAGTCTAATTATTAACAGTCCGTTCCGTCTCTACGGTTAGAATCCTGCGTCCATAGCAACGCTCTGTTTTTCATGGCAACGGTGTGTTATACTTCGCAGCGGTCTGTTATCAAGAAATAACAGACCGCATTCTACATTGGAATTCAACCAAGCCATGTAATAATGTTGTTTATTACATGGCTTTGAATTCTAATGTAGAATGCGGTCTGTTTCGCGTCGGGGTCCTGATCAGCCTGTCGGGGTTGTATTCGTTATAACAACCGCCTCGCTCTACATTATCCCTTACTTATATGTCTATGTGGTGTTTTTATTATGCTTTAAGACAAACCATGTGCAAACCATTTTCTCCTCAAAAACGCGTTTAGAAACCGCTGGTGTTTCTGACGTCACAAACTACTATGTATCCAATCACGTCAACGTGTGGGCAGGCTTTAGCGGGCTATGCTGTGAAGCAGGGCAGTCTCAAGAGAAGCCAGGTTATCCCGGTATATTTTTCTGTTATGAAAAATCGTGTAGGCATTTAGCAATGTGGCTGGTGAATTATGTTGTATATTACAATGTTATAATGAACTATGCCTTTCTCCACTGACGTTCTGAGTTGCTCAAAGTGTTTGCAAGACTCTTGTCTTGAGATGGTGAACAGGAACATGGTTTGTGTAACATTAGCAACACATTATTAGCTGTTGGATAACGCAGTCAAGCAAAAGGCTTATATTAATCACCGTCATGTGTCCGACATTGTAAAGAGCGATATAAAACGCATTGCCATTCTGACATGTTGACTTGTAGACGAGCCTGTATAATTCACTCTTCCTCTTCTTCTGAATCAGTTTCTGGTTCAAACATATATGGCTGAATTAAACCAGTATTTCCACTTGCCATTGTGCAGCGTTTACTACAGTAGCCGAAAGTTGATCTAGTGGATCTCTGAGCTGGTGTGAGTGGAGGCGGGGCTAATTTGCATATTCATGAATCTACGTATACTAAATGAAGAAAGGGTCTAGTATTTACATTCAAGTTATAAGGCAAGAAGAGTTTTTTTCACAGGAAAAAAAAACTTTTAAATATATAATTTTGGTGATCAAAGATGAGTTTTAAGGGATACAATTATTGATTACAGGGGGACTTTAACTTTGGGAGTTAAACCATGGGTTTGACAAATTAACTTTTGTAAGTATACAAAAATTCTATTTACATTCTTAAAAATAAAGGTTCCAAGGTCAAGGTACCAAATAAATGGTAATTTTCCATTGCCCAAAATAGTTATTTGGTATCACTGCAAAACCCCCATTTTGGAATCATTTTGTGTAGCCTTTTTGATTGAGTAAAAGAATAATAAAAAAGTTTTAAATATTTTTAGATGGAATAGCTGCTGTCACTGCTTGACATGTCACTCAAGTACAAATAACAGTGAAAGTGAGAATATTTCACAATTGTAAAGTTATTGCTATTGCTTATAGCCAATTGGTTGTAGATTAAACCTGACATTCAAACACGTATGTACAAACTGTAAAAAGGGTTTGAATAGCAGGCTATATAAAAGTGAGCAGTGAGCACATTTTTGTAATGATGTTAAATATATGACAGATATCACCAGTTGTGTGGCAGGAATTTAGAGATTCACTTGTTTTTCCAGAGAACTGAGGGATGAAACAAAAAGTCAGGGAAACAAAAGAGGAATAAAGGAAAGGAAAGCGATACCTATTGACCAAGTAGCACAGAGATAAGACTATACTTTAGTTACTGAAATGAAATTCCCTCAAGGGTGTCTTACTTGGAACTTGCAACCCAATAGGTCTCTTTAGGGCCTTATTCAACTGAAAGAGTATTGCTTTAATTGGAAACTGGTGTATTGGGTTATCTGAAGTTGAACTTCTGGCTATGTCACTCTTACGACATTCTTTTGCCTAGATCAGTTTGTTCAGTGACCTTATTCTGTTTAAACTGGAAGTTAACACGCAGTGTGGTGTGTTAACCATTAAACCCTTTCATGCAATATGAGTTTACTTTAGGCAAAACATTACGTGGGAGGTGGATTATTTCATTCAATATAATTGAAATTATTATCAAATAATAACAATTTCAGTTGTTTGTGTATTATTCTATCTAAATGGTATGAAAGGTTTTTGCATACCTTTAATATATAATGCAAGATAGGTTTGCTCAGCACGGTGTTTCACATGACAGTATTTTTCTGTTCTTTTCTTAAATCTTTTTAAATTATTTTTAGAAATTTTGAATAGTTTGACAATTGGCTTTTGACAGTATTTGTAATATTTTTTCATCACTGATGACTTCTCGGACATTGTTTATACATAAATAGGACTTGTTGTACATTTTATAACAAACACAAATATATCCATATTTTGAGAATGCATAAACCCTGTGTCATGCCTCTGTTTTTGTCCTGTCAGCGTCCCTCTCTCTTCATGTAGCGCTATCTAAAACATGCTATTCATCCACATGTTCTCACACTTCCCTAATCTGACACTCCTTTTCTGCTCCTCTCACTGTATCATCTGAACACACTTTCCCTCTGTTTTGAACTCCTCCACATTTACTTTCTATTCTGTTCTGTCTGCTTCTCTTCTTTGATGAGCTCCCACTGTACTTGTCTCTCTCGTGCATCATCTAAGCCTAACTTTCCTATTCTGAGTCAACATCTCATCCTTATGTTCACCTGTGCACACACTAGTGCTTCTCAACGTCTTTACATTTTCAGTCAAAAACTTTTACACTCTTAAAGTTCCCTTGTGTTGCTTTTTCAAATATACCTTTCATGCAGTAATATAGCTGCTTCTGAATGTACAAGCTCTGCAAAGTTTTAAAGATCAAAGTGCATGACAAATAAAGTTGTCTCCTAAAAGAAAGAATCGATTCTGAACTGCTGAAACGAGTCATCGGTAATTCTAGTCTCACTTCCATTATAACATATCTACGTAAGTTTGTAATTATGCATAATGCCAGCCTATATGGTCTTCATTGGCTGCCTGTGAGCAACGTCTACTTTGACCCTCCCTCAAACTCTGTAGGTGTAGCTGAGAAGTTTTTACAGACACTGTGAGAAAAGATTGGATGTGCAATATATATATATATATATATATATATATATATATATATATATATATATATATATATATATATATATATATATATATATATATATAATATATATATTTAGATACATTTTTGACATTCAAAACAAAATTAGGAACATTTAAAAAAGCATAATAGGGCACTTAAAAAATAAAAGGCTTCTTCAGACCAATCTATGGATATTGTCCATTAACAGAGAATAAGTTAAGAGCTGCGTCTGTGGTTAAGACAATATTTTAAACTTTCCTCAGTTGGAATAACCCATGTAATGCTCTTACAATGGAAGTATATGGGGGAAGTTTTTTGGATTAACATTAATACATGCTGATTCAAAGGTATGTTTACATTATGTTTTAACATGAGACTATTATGATAGAATCACTTATCCACCTTTTCTATGCTGAGTTATACCCTGCTATTTAAAGCAGTAAGCACAATAACTTTCCCACATTGTGCTCTAAAATACATGAAAGGGAAAATCCACCCACAGGAATTATATCTGTAATGCATAACCAAGAATTCATCCGTCTAGAACATCTAGCCTCCCTGGTAAACATTTTTGTTTGAAATTTATTGTTGAAATTTTTGTCTGTGGTAACTTCATATCACAGACATTCCTTTAAAAAAAACAAGAGGGTTTAACTTTTCCCCTGTAAATGGATGATACATAATCAATAAATTGGTCTGAAGATGCTACAAAGTCAAGAATTTAGGCTACATCTACATTAATAGACGAAGACACTAAGTTGGATAATATCTCTTGCATAATCCAACGTTTTTCCCTGGGTAAAATAATTAAATACGTGCTAAAACAAAATACAGCAGGGCTTGACAATAAGGACACTGCCCGGTGGCAGCGTGAATGACACCAGGCCTGGGACATAATGTTGATTTTTTTTCATTATATGCTTCCAAAGCTTATATTTAGACAGGTTTTGAACCCTGTTGTGTTTTTAGGCAGTTGAATATAAAAAGTCCGGCACGAACGTTACTGCCGCTCGTCAACGGCAGCTGTCACAGATGCTTGGCGACAAGAACAGTCCTCTGTAGGCCAGACTGTCCCATCTAACAACTCTCAGTCCGACCATTGCGCACTTCGCAAGCTAGGCCATTGTAGTCTGAGTCTGAGAGAGAGAGAGAGATTAAAGGCACACTATGCAGTTTCTGTTTTTCTCAAACAGCGACCCCTAGAGTCGCTGTGGAGTACTTGTATTTAACGTTACTGTCGTAAATACCACTCACACAGTCATTTTCTTTTCCTTGTCTCTTCCAACTGTGCTTTCTTCATTGACTGCCATGATTCACGTCTGAAATGCGTGCTAGTGCCCTCCATAGAGGCTGATTCACATGTTGTTGATGTATGTGATGTCGTGCCGTAAAGCAAGTCATGATTCTCGCAAGATTTGTCGGGGCGCCACCTCTCAAACCTGCTTTGCTATCGGGATGATTCGCCCTACTACGAGTTTGTTTACCATCTAAATGTTTTCGAAGCTGTTATATTAAGGTACAAATCTTGCATAGTGTGCCTTTAAGCGTGTGTGAATTACCTGAATTTGTGCGTCTCTCAACAGTCTTTGGCAGCAGCATCTCTATTACCGAATCTCTAAGTTGATCTTTTTAAAGAACAGTGCCGTTATTACACCGCTAGTGAGAAATGTCATGTAGCTTTTATGTTGCTAAACAATTTTACTGATAAAATCGTCAGAGCAGCGCTGACAACATGTTTCTGTGCGTGTGTGTGCCCGTACTGTATGTGTGTTTGTTCATCAACCAATCAGATTCAAGCATTCAAAGGCCCTGTAGTGTAATCTATTTCTCAAACTCGGTCCTGGAGGGCCACTGTCCTGCACAGTTGAGCTCCAACCCTGATCAAACACACCTAGCTGTGAGTTTCTAGTAATCCTGAAGACATTGATTAGCTTGCTCAGGTGTGTTTGATCAGGGTTGGAGCTAAACTGTGCAGGACAGTGGCCCTCCAGGACCGAGTTTGAGAAACCCTGTTAATGACAAAAGCTGACAAATATCAAAATTGACCAATAGATGTTCATTAAAATCGGTATTGGTATCGACCAAAAAAAATCGGTGCATCCCTTCTCCAAACATTCCTCTAGTACTCGACCTGTACATGATTTTCTAAAGAACACGTGAATAAATAGTCTAAATGGCTTTTAAATGTTCTACAGCAACAGATGTAAATGGTTTTTGATTCTAATTGAAATTTTTATAGCCTATATTTAAGATTGTAGGCCGTACTGATAACCTTTTTTTTGTATCTCGTTGCCTTCATGATTTTTGAATCTATCCTTTATACACAGTAGTCATCAAATAATAATTTTATTGATCCTCTGACATTTCCTTTGTGAATGTTTTAATAACTGCCAAGTCTGTTGAGAAAGCAAAGCTCTCCGCTTTCATCAGAATTAGGCCATGTGTGTAAACGTTATTACTGAGGGTTTAACCACCCAGAGTCCTCATCTTAATGTGAATGTTCATGTCCGCAATTTTCCGCTCCTGACTGCAAAAATCTCATTCAAACTCTTCTGATGTTTACCGCTTAGATGGCTCTGATACTAACCCTAAGACTCATTTCTCATTCAGTTTATCTCTCTCAGTCCCTCTTTCTGATTATCTGTCTCTTTTTCTCTAACTTTCCCTCACATAACCTTGCCAGAAATACTGTAAATACCTCTGTGTGTGGTAAGAATGGACATAATCTGGATTAAAGGACAGATTAGTGTTTAGTGAGTGTCTTTGGATTCCTGATCTATTTCCAGAAGCCGATTGGCTAATTTGAGATCCAGAAGCTTACATCCACCACCCCACTACACAGATTGCCTGCTTTCACATTCATTGCAACACACTTTTGCAGTTTCTTCCCAAGCAAATATTTGAATACAACGATTACGTAGGCAGAGTGTGACATTTGACTAAACATGGGGGAGATTTTATACAGGTGGGAGTGAGAAAGAACTTTAAAGACCGAACAGAGGAAGAGATGTGCGAGAGACAAAAGGAAACCACAAAGTAATGACACTCAACGACAATATGGCATGTGTTACCTTATAGCGGTTTATGAATCTACAGATGAGGCAAATCTTGAGACTCATGGTAGTGTCAATGGTTGTCAATTGAAAACTGAGATAACTTTGATGGCCTGTGATGTTTCTTAACAGTTATCCATTTACATAAATTTTCATCCGTAGCCAGTTGAGTTTAAAGTAGCCTACTGTTTAGAAGCAAGTTTCTCAGGGAGGGTTAGTTTTTCCTTTTTATAGGATGTTGTTGTTTGTTGATTTCTCTTGTTTAGCAGTAGGGGTCCTCATTGACTTCTTGTTATGGAACAATAGAGGACAACTGCCACCTCACAGTTGATGTTTCCAGAAGCTTAACACCCTGCAGTTCTTGACTGGTTACCCATTGAAGCTAAGCAGGGTTAAGCTGTTTATTTGTCAAAATGTCAGTGCAATAAATCACCAGTGCTCCTTCCCTTTTCAGAAACATGTCATGTCTTTTTCAGTCTATAAAGTCGTCAGTAATGTAGAACAAGTGCATATGTCCGCATTGCTGTAACAGCTTCAAGGAAAATGCACAATTAGCAAAATGAATGATGATCAGCTGTGGTGACATAATGTGATGATCAAGGCACTTGCTAATGACTGAATTTGTTTCATATACTGATTCATGTCATAGGAAACTTGTAAGTGGAATGAGATTCAGCTTGGATGCAGATTGTGGACGTTAGTGGTGTTAGAGAAGTCATCAGGTGCCCTTCAGTCTGCGTGGGTCCTAATGCCATAGTATAGTAATGGGGATACTGTGCCATAAGTCACAACTTGTGGCAAACAGTCTCAAAGGACATTACCGCAAGCCGTCAAAATCTCTCTTTTACTTTCTCTCTCTGGTCCTGGAATAGGGATGTGATCAAGTAACTCTGCTAGTTGGCCAGAATTGAGCGATAAGCGGTGTAATCAGGACTTGGCTGTGTTATCCAACTGCATTTAGATCTGTTACCATGATGCCTTATATCACACTGATGATTCAGGTACTGCAGAGAATCCTTTAATCTGTGATCAAACGATGAACCTCGCTGCTCTCTTGCACCTTTAAACGTACACACACTTGAATTCACATACATTCTTGATGAATTAGAGAAAATTAGCAGAATCGAGCACCCTATATTGACCAAAAACTGCACTGGTCATTTTTTTGCTATTAGACAAACCGTGAGACGGAGTTGTGAAATACCTGCTTTGAGAGTCTTTGTTTCCGAGTGCGTCTGCAAGTCGCCACGCACCTATTTGTGTGTGTTCCGCTACATAAGCAAAAGTGACTTTTTCAAAAAGCCACAAAGCCCTTCAAAGAGGGAGAGAGAGAGTGAGAGACACAGTCGGAGTAAGAGACAGACAGAGAAAATAAGAGAGAGAGAGGCCAAGTGTTCTTCCCTGCGATGCTTATCGTACCTGCCCTGTGTCTTCAGACAGACACACTGCTAAAAATACCCATCGGAAACGGCCAACACAGCATCAAATCTGAACTTTCTCAAAGTGTGGTCAAACGTCAGACAACGGAGATTGCTGTTTGTGCTCGTGTGTGTGTGGGCAGGGATGGGGGTTGAGGGGGCTTTTCATGTGAATGATTAACGTGTGCTTGTGCTTTTTATTCCAATAAAAGCATACATTTGCGTTTGTGTATACACACACGTTCTAGCGTTTTAGTTGTTTAGTGTGTGTAGGTGTGGGAATAACACTGCATTTTTCATGAATAGGGTCCTAGGCCTTAACACTCAACAAATGTTTAGTGAAAAGGGGTGCTTAAAATGGTGATTAACTTCTTTAACGTCAAGCTAAAAATTTAGCTAAACACATCTGTTTTATTTTCTATTCATTTTTCAATCGGGTTTTCAATTATTGCAATCCTGGTAACAGTTTAAAACCCTGATTTGTGTTGTTTGTTATTTTCTAGCAATAAAGATTAAATAAACATAAAAACGTAAGACAATTTATGCTAAATAAATTAAATTAAATTAAATTAAAAGAAAAAAAAACAGAATGGGTCTTTTTACAATAAATTAAGCTGTCACTCAGTCTAACTATTTTGTGATTAAATGTAGGTTTGCAGTTATTAATGAATCTTTATTTTGTTTAAATTAAAGACAAATATTTGCTTGATCATTTTTCTTTCAATTACTTGATTAACAGGGTTGAAGGCTGATCTTGACAAATGCAGCAAATTAAAAAATAAGGACACAGCTCAATAGAAAATTAAAAAAAATATTAATTGAATTTACAACAAATCAATTGAACAGGTGATCAAAATGTTTACATTGTGGTATGATTTCCATTTGTCTGAAGGAGCAAAGACATTTGATGTGTTCACAACTATCATGCTTCTTTGTTATGTTGGATTTTATATTTAACATATTTACAACATACATATGTATTGCCTCTGTTTAAAAAAGTAATGCAACTGTTTGTGGAAAGTGACCACTAACTAGCTATTGTTTGTGTCCCTCTTTAGGAAATCCAGTGCACAAGAAATCCCATCTGAGTAAGTACAAGAATCTCAAGCATTCATCAGCTATACACTGTCTGTTCACTCTGCTAGTATGTTGTTTAGTACAACACAATAGTAGTTGCTTCTCATGTGTGTGTGTGTGTGTGTGTGTGTGTGTGTGTGTGTGTGTGTGCGTGCTTTGAGAATCGGCATGTTTCACCCCTATGCATGTTGTTTTTGCATATCAGAGAACCCCTCCATTGTGGTTATAGGGAGGGGGGCATGTATCAGTGTAGCAAAGCGGTGCATAATTACACCTGTTAAACACACACACACACACAATGCACCTGTATCCACATATATTTTTACTTCAGCCACAAAAGCTGTATGTTTAAACATGAGCAAAGCTACCGTAGACACACACGCGCAGGTGTGCGTGGCGCAGCTATGGGCGTGTGCACCATCTGAATCGAGATAAGATCTCCGAGTATTTTGGTGAAAAGATGCTGTTTAAAACTCTTCCCGCCTTTGTGTTTGATTACAAGCATTGTGTAAGTATCTCATCTATTTGTCTTTCGCTCTTTTTTTCCTTCCCTCTGTCCTTGAAAGTTTTGTTTTTACATTCAAATATGACCTTTATGGCAACATCCACTGAACTTCCATAACATTTTATCAAAGTCTTTTTTGATTGTTTATTAGTCAATTTGACCATAAAAATGTTTGAAAACCCTAAAAGGAAAAACTGAGTGTGTCTCATATCTTATTGGTATACTGGGATTAATAGAGCTTGACTGTAGGAGGATTAGAAAACACTCATAGCGTGGTTGGACCATGATTCATAATGACAAGCAATAACAACACTCTGCCGTATGCTGCGGCAACAATATCACATGACAATCTTAACCAGGTTGTTTACACCAATACCATCTACCCCCTATCAAACCAGCCTCACATCCTCTCTAAACAGTTCCTCATCAAATATCATAGCAAAAGAAAAGTTAACACTTTGCAAATCAAATGCTGCAGTGCTCTCTTTCAGAAGATACTATTATGCACCCTTAAGGGGCAAGTAAGGGACCGAAGTGTAAGTTTTGAAAGGGTACTGTCCCAGTGGAAGCTTTTGTACCTTTTTTTCTAAAGAATGAAACACAAACCAAAAAAAAAGGAAATTTATTCTGGACGGTTCGATAATAACAGGGAGTTTGTAGTTGTGTGTCAGTCACTGTAAAAATATATATTTAGAATTTAGTGAATTAAACTTAATTTACTGTATTTTTCCAATTGATATTTCCAGTGTATTTGAGTTGACAAAATAGCCTTTTCTTCCCTATTGTGATGTATATCCTGTCTCGAAACAAAAAAACTGTAGAGCAGGGCTTGATTTTGTCTGTTGGGAATTGATTGGATGGTTGTGGTTTGGTATTGGTTGATCTCATGTGAGTGACAGGTTGCCCCGCCTTCGCGCCAGTAAACACATCATCAGAGGAGAGATGTCATTGCAAGAGGAAGGGGGAGTTATTTTGATTAAAGATTACGAGGGCACATGAATAACAAAAAAAAAAAAAAACTATGTGCACCGATAAATCATTTATAATAAATGCTGCCATATACTATTAAAAAAACACACAAGAATTGTCAATTTTGATTTCATGGTCATTAAAAACAATAGTTATCTCAACTTTTGGGAAATAAGTCAAACTAAAAAAACATTGCAAAAAGAGTTATATATGTTGGGTGTGACGTGGAAGGTGAGGAATTCAGGATTTCAGGAAGAATGATGCTCTGCAGAAAAGCGTAGAGTTGATCTGCTCATCGCCGAAATAGAAAGAGAAAGTAGAGTCCACCTATAGACGGACAGAGAAACAGCACATGAAGTTCTAGTAGACACATCATGTGTGAGCGAGAAAGAGAGAGAGAGAGAGAGAGAGGTGTACCGTTTGAAAGGGACAGGCCCTCTCCCTCTTTGTCACTCTCAGATAGAAACACACACAAATGATCTCCCTCTCCGTCACCTACCGACAGAAAACCACCTAATCTCTCTGTCATCTCCCACACCGCGACAGAATCACCTGTTCAGAAGTTTGATTAACAGTGTGAGACAGAGCTGTCAACCATATTGAGTGATTTAGACGCATCTTCACAAGAAAAAGACAGCAGTTCACACATGCTGTGAAGATGATGCGAGGTAGGCATTTGTGTTTTGTGTCTGGCCTAGTAAGTATGTATTTTTTGCTAATGTTTGTGTGGGTGTGTGACAAATGCTTGTTTACATCACATTGGACTCATCCTCATGTCTTTGTGCGCAATGGTTTTCATTTTTGTTAGTGCAGCTTATATCGCAAAGGACAAGTTTCGAAACACTTTGCGTTCATATTGCTCTTTCGTTTCGCTCATCTTACCCTAGTTTAGGGCTAAGTGATTATATATCCTTTGCTTTCAGCTGAGATTGACCTTTTTAGGAGTTTCGCTCTGTTGTTTGTAGTTGTACGAGACTCGCTCCGCCATATTAGCAGGTAGATGAAAAGTCCAAGACTTTGGTTTGCTCTTGAACCACTTGAGTCGGCGATGGATGATCCGTCTTGAAGGATGGAGTGTAATGATGTGCAGGATTTTGCAGGAATACAGAAAGCAGTGTAGGTCTGATGTGCTTTGATTTTGATTTTGAGATCAGGATTTTGATTTGTAATTCAAAATGTCTTTGGTTTTGAAGTACCTGATAAAAAATTTAAGATATAATAATCAGTGTTTTTTTTTTTTTTAAGTGTGTGTGTGTCTAAAATGTGCTTAAAGTAATCTGATGGCCTTGGTATATAATGCGTGTGCAGGAAAACTCAGAAAATCTGTAAGTTTCATTCACTTTTTACTAATTAATAGAAATTTGCCATGCAGCCTTTTTCGTTCTTAATTTTTTCGCATAGTTGCTTTTTGTTTGCTTCATCTTATGTAATTTATTAATGGCTTGTAGCTTATAGACTGTGTGTGTGTGTGTGTGTGTGTGTGTGTGTGTGTGTGTGTGTGTGTGTGTGTGTGTGTGTGTGTGTGTGTGTGTGTGTGTGTGTGTGTGTGTGTGTGAAGTAGTCCAGCGTGGGTGTGTGACTCTACACTTTCTCACTGAGTTTAGTAATAGGGATTTTCACACATTCAACAAGTATGCCACACCCTTTCCACAATTTACCTTTGAGCCCAAAGCACTAAATTTTAGTCTAAATTCATCTTAATTCTGTTTTGACGCGAAAACTGAATTATCATTTTGGAAATATGTGGGAAGTATCAAGCATATGAAACCGACTAATGTCCGTAACTCTTGCAGTTCGCTGAATTGAGAGAAACTGTCCTGAATTTATCATGAATTTATCAATTCTTTTGTACAATGCTTTTCAACAAAGATAAAAATTCCTTTTAAATTATTTTGGACAAATATGAACTTTATGTTTATGTAGATAGATCCAAGAAATGAATGATAGTAGCAATTACTTATTCTTGATAGGTAGTCAGTTAGTCATGGACCTAGCAGAAGAAGCCACAATATAGATTAATGGCCAGATCAATTGATTATTAGTTTATCTTGTGCTTTGTGGCTGTTATGATTAGAACCACAGCTGTAGATACAGCCTAGCCTACAGATAAAGGGTTTAATGTGCAGATTATCTCCTTAATGAAATAAACACGGCAAGATAAGATCTGGCTTTTTAGAAACAGTCTGAATACAACATCCTCTCTCAGTCGTCTGTGTTACAAGCCCCTCAAAATAAACGAGAAGTAACAGCTAAAAGAATAAAGACGATTGTTAATTCTGCCTCTATTTTTGTTTACTTTATCCTGAAACCCAAAAATGACAAAATGGAGGACCCCAAAAGTATCAGATGACGTTCGTTTGTGAGGCTTGTGGTTGTGGACATCGTTCAGAAATGACTCTCATGCAAGCAGTTTTGTACAGTCCCCTAAAACTGAATTTTCCGTAGCAGCCCACATCACGTATGTAGTTAAATATCAGCTCATCAAAATTGCTACAATTCAAATAGGACATGCTGAATCTTATCAACTCGCATTACTGTATCTGACGCAGGACTGCACCGAAGCTCTCGCTGTTGTCCAGAGCCCTGCTGAAAGCTGTTTGTGTGTGATTGACAATGTTGTTAAGACACAGTAAAAGAATTCAAAATTCCAACCACAACTGAGAGTGGTTTATAACTCGCCTCTTACATTGATTTATTTTCAGATTAATTGATGGACAAATACACTCTCAAGAAAACAAAAAGCTACAAAAGCTGTCATTGGGCCGGTGCCCTTTCAAAAGATACTATATGTCTCTTTAAGGCACTAATATTTACTTTTTAGGGGTAAATTAGATCCAAAGGTGTACCTTTTGAAATGGTACTGCCCCAGTGACAGCTGTTGGTTGCACTTGCATGTACTTACAGTGTAAAAGGCTGTGTTTAGGGGAAGGTTCAGGGTTAGTACCTAATTATTACATGGGGAACAGGACTGAAAAATAAAGTGCTACCCAGCTTTTATTCTGAGAGTGTATAGACAGATTAAAACACTTATCAATTTTAATAGCAGAACAAATACTGTTGTAAAAACATCCCAGGATGCACCTCGTAAAGTTAGAGCAGATAAACAGTGTGCGAAGCTGTAATCTAGGCATGAAACTAAAATAAAACATAGTTTTGTTTTGTTTAATATTTTAGTCACTGCATAATTTCCATATATTATATTAATGACTTTACTATTATTTTAAATTGTGCAAAGTAGTAACTCTAAGGAATAAGTCTGCTTGTCCAAACTGCTAGTGCATGTGTTTTTTTTGTAACAAAAATTTCCTTCCGATTACAACAAAACATCTTAAAGGTCAGTTAAAACTGCATGAGCGACGGCAACAGACACTTCATAGGGTTTTGTCGGATCAGTGTGTGTTGGCGTCTGTCGGAGCTTGTTTTTTGGAGATTGAATCACCGCATGTCGGGTCAGGGAATGTCTGAGAAGTGAAGTACTGTAAACTGGTGATTGTCTGCGTTGGTCGGCATCTGTCGGGGCAGTGTGAATTGGCCTTAAAGGGAAAGTTCACCCAAAAATGAAAATTCGGTCATCATTTACTGACCCTCAAGTTGTTCCAAACCTGTGTGAATTTCTTTCTTCTGCTGAACACAAAAGAAGATACTTTGAAGAGTATTGGTAACCAAACTTTGACTATGACTTCCATAGTGTGGAAAAAAAATATCAATGGGGTCCATCAACTGTTTGGTTACCCATATTCTTTAAAATATCCTTTTTTGTCTTGTGAAGACTGTCCTTAGTAGGGATTTGTATCCATTTATTATACTTTATTTTTTATTTTATTAAAAACTAATGTTAAGTGATTTCAATGCCATTCACATTAGCATTATTTAAGATCGGAATCAGAGGTCATCTGTCCTCAATGCGGAGAGTTTACTGTTGTTCTGCTGCATAAAAAGGCCCAAACGTTCCTGGTTTTTAATCCGTATTAGACAGAGAGAGGCCGCGCTTCAGTCACATTGAGTCAGAGAGGAAGATGTGAGCAGAAAGACCTTCCGGGATAGCTGTTCTGCTCTACATCCGATGAACGGAACCGGAAAGAAAATTTGTGGATTTTATCGAATGCGCTTTATGGTTTTATACACACATTAGGAAAACATGCACTGTGAGGCATTTTGCAACATTGCACTAGATTTTCACTGCATACACGCACACTTTTTGAATATACTGCCAATGAACACTTCACCAGCTGCAAGACTTTTCTGCGCTGTGGTCACCCGTTCAGTCCCTGTGTGTGTGTGTGTATAGTCACACACATATGTGTGTGTGTGCGCACAGGTGTGCGTGCAGAGCTTTTGTTTGAATGCTATTTTCCATCACCTACATTTTGGGTGTTGTTTTCCCCCTTTGTTACCAAGTAAAACGGTGCATCAGTCAAATCAATTAAAAGATTTAAGAGTTGACTTGTTTCTGTTTAGAAATCATACATTAAAAATAAAAATCTGTTCTGATCTGTTTTCATATAGACCAAGCACTTATGAAACTGAATGCTATAAAACGAAAGTTGATATATGAGTACATCCGCACACTGATATACGAAAAATTTACCGTTTTTAATGTGTCTGTGTGTGTGGGGGGAGTTTCACACCTTTTTTCGCTCTTGTTCTTAAATGTCTTTAAATCTTCAAAGACACTGAAATCATGACTTGTACATTCAGGTACCAAAAACTTGAAAATCAAAGAGATATTCTCTCCCCCTGAATTCACAAAGCTTTTCCATTCAGACTGATTTAAAAAATAATCCAGTGCCTTCGGGTCCTCAGATCTAATAGAGAAGACTTATTCATTTATACAATGAAAAGAAAATATAAATATGTGTGAGGATGTGTGTGTGTGAGGATGTGTGTGTGTGTGTGTGTGTGTGTGTGTGTGTGTGTGTGTGTGTGTGTGTGTGTGTGTGTGTGTGTGTGTGTGTGTGTGTGTGTGTGTGTGTGTGTGTGTGTGTGTGTGTGTGTGTGTGTGTGTGCGTGAATGTGTGTGCGTGTGACTAAATCATGATAAGCACAAGTGTCTTATCTAACTCTGCCTATAGCATCTTATCTTTTGGCACTTTCCTGTGACAGAATATGCTTTTGTTGCTGTGCTGCTTTGTGAATTTGTTTTATACAGCTAATCCTTTCATTACTAATTCATGTTTTATTTTAGAAACATAATTTAGTTTATATTACCTTAATTGTGGATATCTTTTATATAAATAATACATATATAATTCATATATACATATAGTGTAAAACTACTAATCCAAATAAAAATAAAAAAACGTCAGTGATTATATTGAAACAATTTTTTTGTTTGTTACATCACTCTGTTTGCAAGCACTAACATTAGATATTATTCAATTAGCTATTCAAAACTCCTCAGTTTGTCTCATGCGTGTCTGTATATTGTGTTTCTTTGAAAGCTATAGGCTCTTGATGTTTCCAGGTTCTCTCTTTTTCTCTTTCATTCTCTTTCTTTCTCTTGGTGACTTTTTTTTTTTTTTTTTGTCCTGTCACAGCACTCTTGTGTTCAACTCGAGGATTTCCGTTAGTGGAACCTTGAGGTTTTTCACTAGTTTACAGTGCAGAATGCTGTGATGGAGGTTTCAAGAGAGGCACAGACAGAACCGCTACATAAACTAGGGGGACTTAAATTGACCGAATATCATTTAAGATGGGTTTTTAGGGATACGTTTCTTCTCCTCATTAATTATTTCGTTAAACTTTTGTTTGCGTACAGCTATTGCATTTATTAAAACAGTAAAATAACATGTGCCATCATAATTTTTTGGCTATAAAATGGCGCATCCAGTTTCCTTCATACACAGAGCCGGTCATCGACAGGTGAGAAAACGGCGTCTTTGGGGCGTTATAGTGTTTTCCTGACAACTACAGACAGTTCGGAAGAATAAGTCCATATACACTTAATTTCAAAGCCGGCGCAAATATAAACGTTACAGCGCAAAATGGTGCACACTAATAAAAATAGTTTTATTAGATATGGCCCGTTGAGGCATCTGTGCTTAGTAGGGTTTGTGTTTACAGCAATAGTGTGCACCCTTACTTTACAGAGAAAAGAAAGACAGGGGAAAATCTCCATAAGTGCCTTTTGTGCATTTGCAAGTGTGTTATTCTAGTTACTTTGCACTAGAAAATGCTTATTTATTATTTATTTAAGTGTTTTTATTTAGGATATTGAATTTTTTGACACTTCATTTCCATGACCTAAAGAATTAAAATGTTGTCATTTGAAAGTGTGTAGTGTTTCTTTCTATATTTGCACGTCCTTTTTTCGCTTGATCTTGAGATTATTCTGTGAAAAAAAAAGTTAAATAGATCTTTCTCTCGTCTTTCTCTAATTTATCCTTCTCACCGTCATAATTTTCTAGTTTTTTTTTAGTTGAGTATCTCAAAGAGATATTTTTTTTATTTATTTTTTTACTCACTACAACATTTTTCAAAGTAAAAAAAAAAAAAAAAAAAAATCATATAACTGCAGTAGACCTGCACCATTTCCAGTGGCATTTCAGACCTAAATACTGAAGTTGCGGTATAGTTTTATGTAATGTCCCTCTATCAGTGGTACATCAAAGATAATCATTTACGACATATCACAGCTTACATCTTGCTTACAGTCATTTATATATATATATATATAGGTGAGATAGTATCTTCATTTCTGGAAAGATGTATGATCTGAGAGATGCAATCACAAGTGCAAGTCTCTCACAGCATTGTATAATAGGTACATTTCAACAGGTAAATCTACTTTGTTCAGTTTTAGTTCTGCTGTTAAATTAGTTGAATATGGATAAGGCAACGCTTTATGCTGATCTTCAGCTGTGGTAAGTACCAGTGGGGTTTTTATGACTGCTCATAGTTTGTTATGTGTTCTAATTCTTATTTTAATTATGATTTCTATCTAAAATGTGTAAGTGTTTTTAGAGTCTTAATAATGTTCATCTCTTTAGATTGGGAGTTTGATTTTATCTAATCATTAATTTCTTTTTCTTTTTATTCTTTGGTATATTTTTCATCAGTTTCTCTGAGCAGAGATGAGAAACGTGAAGGCTTTTTTTTTGTTTGTATCAGCATGTGGTTTAGGTGAACAGATAGCGCAGAAGAGAAAAGGAGAAATTTTCTCTTTATCAGCATGTGGTTTGTTTCAGAGAGATATAATGAGAATGAGAAGCTTTTTGTCGATATGGAGATATTTCTCTTTATTTGGAGATTGTGTGTGCAAGTGAACATGTAGGTAGAGTATTTTAAACACAAAAGGATAGAAAACATGCAAGGAACCCAGAAAGAGGTTTATTTGTTTAGATTACAGGCCTTGAGTTTGAGAATGCAATGTGCAATTCAAAATACAGTTAAAACACCTGTGAAAGAACTTCATATTAACAGTACATTGTTCCCTTTTTTATGGACTTTTCTTAGACTGCAGATGAAAGAAAGAAAGAAAGAAAGAAAGAAAGAGAGAGAGAAAGAAAGCAGGGCAGGAGATATAAGTCTATTGTTATTGGCTTTATTTCAATACGTAGTAACAGGAAATTCACTTAGTCCATTAATACCAAATTAACACGGCCCGCCAGCATCTAATCTTTTTCCAACAATGGCCATTCAAAAGTAGCTTTATATTCTAACTTTTTTTGCAAGAAACATACAAGTAAGTAACATTGTAAGTACAGAATTATAGTTAACCAAAACTAAAAACATAAAAAACATTTGTCACTTGAAATAAAACAAGTTTTAAATGAAATAAAATAAAATGTAAAAAACAAACCCCTCTTTATATTTATTTATATTCCAACTTGCCAATGCAACGATTCTCATTTTTATTTAAAGTTGATGTACTAAAATAACTAAATCTAAATAAAAAATTATAAAAACTATATAGACATAAAAAAACTAATAAACATTACAAAAACACAAAGAAATTAAAATGATAACAGAAAATAAAAATAAAAACCATTTCAAGATATTAATACAAATATTTAAATGATACTAAAATAGCACTGATTGTAAGTCTTTATATTTTATAAAGTATCTGTTTTTAGGGCTTATAAAAGCCTAAGTGGACTATTGGAACATTGTAAATCAAATATTGCCTGTTGCCTTTCACGTCACAGCTCAGGTTAATCAATAGTGAAAAGGACTGTGCATGCGTGTTTCCGTGGTGCCATCAGTCAGTCAGCATTGCGATTATGTCATTAAACTCATTTAAGTTAAAGTGAGTGGTTCAAAAACCTGGCTTAAAATTGCATCCAATGCACAGGACGTCAACCCACATTCACTCCTCCCTCATAGACTCACAGTCAGACACGAGACCCACACTCTTGCAAAAACAGTTGCAAGGAGTTTCCTTCTGTGCCCCAAATCATGACTTACCTTGACACAGTGACATAAACACACACTGACACAGAAATATGCACACGCTAATTACTTATGCACACACATTCTTGATTATCCATACATCATTTGAAAATCATGTTAAAATGTAACTATCAAATATGATACATCAGGCTTTTGAGGAAGGTTTATTTGCATCTCTCAATCATCATTGTATTGCATATTGCATTATATGTTTTGCTCCCACAAATAAAAAAAACACAGTTTTGATCATAAATCTAAGCATTTAAATATCTTAAGACATATTATTACAAAATAGACTTACAACTGATAATTATATGTGTTTTATGTAAGTACTCTGCTATACTGTTATCAAAATCTCAATGATTTACATTACAACCTATCAGAAATTCATCTTACATTTTGGCCATATAAAGCAGCAAATTGCATATTCTTGCTCAGCTTGGGCCTCTGAATAAAGTTTTGCATTTTTTTTCCTCTGAGTATAAGTGCCATAATCTCACTTTATCATACTATATGAGTCTTAAAAGCCTGATGTATCAAATATGATACCCCAAAAAAATTCAATAAATTTTTAAACAGGATTAATTAAATCTAGTTGCATGATATTGCACCACTAAGACAATAAATATGAGATGTTTTGAAGAAGTTTTTTAAGAGTACTGTTTTAGATTAATATTTCCACCGAAGTTTCTTTGGGAGGATTGGGAGAAGAGAGGATGAGAACGAAAAAGGCAGGGGGGAAGGGGGGAGACATTCCTGGCAGTAAAAACACAGATGAAAGAGCGTATTACTGGCAGTCGCATCCTTTGTGAGCGAGATAGAGAGGGAAATAAAAAGCAAGATAATGCATGCAAGAGGGGAAAGTCAGAGTGAAAGAGAAGCCAGTAAACCACTTAAAAAGACTCTGAGGTTGACACCTTCATGTCCACCTCTTCACACTCAATATACCCCCAGTCTCAGTCAGTCTCGGTGAATCTCCCTGTTTTTTCATGAGGTGTTATTTGATTTTTTTGTTTTTGTGAAAAAATGCCCTTCTTTGATTCACCCACTGCAAGAGCTTTGATGGACCAGGTGGGAAAACTCGTTAAATGAAGCTTACATTTCTGACATGAAAAGGTCAGACTAACATGACACATTCAGATTCCACTTTACCTTGTATCACCTTTTTTATGAATGTAAATATGATCATTCTAGCATTATAAGATGGCCTAGAAGAGAACCCAATATTGTTGTAGACTGTTCACACTATACTTATCTAATTAACGGCTTCTTTAGCACCATGTTAAGGCCACTTTTAACTGGGTTTAGCAACATTTCACATGGGAGGGCTTTGAAGGGCATTAAAGTAAAGTATGAACGATGTGAAACCCTGAAAGAGATAACCAGGGTGGAAAGCGAAAAATAAAAAAAATAAAAAATTGCCCACCAGCCAATTTGACCATTTTACTCTTCAATTAGTCAAATGTTAGCCTGACGTCGTCAAACTCAGTTTCTAGTCAGAATGTGAGTCTGATACTGCTCCATTGAGCTGTGATTAAGGGGCGTGTTTCAAACGAACCAGGAAAGAAAATGCACGCTCTTTTGTGACGTGGATGATTACGTTACTGTTGATCATCTGTCCATCATCGTATATAAAGCCCGCCCTGACAATTTGATTGGTCCGAACAGCTCTGGTTCAAGCATAGTTGCTCCACAACGGATCAAGTCCAGACCGAACTTCCCGACCTCAAATGTTGTGGGCGGGGCTAAGTTCGGCCGGCATCCAGGCTAGTCAAATGAATGAAAAGAAAAAAATATATTAAAAACATTTATTCATTTGTTTGATTATTCATTCACAAAGCCCTCTTTAAATACACTGTGTACAGCATTATTTTATTTAATAATTACATTTTAGAATTCCAGAAATTTGGGGTGAACTAAAATTGCAAATATCCAGATGTTTTGTTATTTTGCTAATGTTAAAGCTTGTTTTGTTGTGTTTTAACCCTTAAATGCATACCTCGGGTCTTTAGTGACCCGGGATGTCATTCACTACCCTCCTCCTCATTCATTTTTTAAAGTTAGACATCAACCTTCTTAGTATTCCTCAATCAATTTATTATAAACAATATAACAAGAAAAAAAGTATAAAATTATAAAAGAATTCCACATTCTATTTTTGAAAAAATTGTATTGGGTTGCTAACGACCCGAGGTGTGTAACAGTGTAAGTATATTTTTTTCTGCAGAACAATAATTAATTATCTGATGACTGAATGACTTTATTCCTTATTTTATATTATTGCGACTAGGGGTGTAACAATATATCATGTTACAATATATCGCAATACAAAAATGCATCAATATGTATCATGGATAGTGACAATATGTACCTTGGATAGTTCCCCCAAATTAAAAATTACTGTGTGAGAAAAAAATCTACTTTTCACAGTTTTAGTGTACTACATGAAACTACTATATATAATATTGCGTATAATGTATAATAATGCAATGAGGGAATATTTGTGGGTCCTGATAATGCCAAATGTCTACCAGTTACCAGTGAAAACTGGCTTACATTATTTTAAATATATCTAGTGAGTGACCGAGTGAAAGCATATTCGTCTAAATTACAAAATTCTGTATTTTCAGCTTCAGAATCATGAATATTTTTATTGTCCTGTACATTGGGTTACCAGCACTAAGTCCAAGCCTATTCATTTACACCCACAATGTAACACCAAATTTAGCATTTTAATCAACAGTACAATTTTTGTTAACCTTTTACCATATGTCTTGGGATAATTTTAAGCCATCTTGAGGCCCCTTTGGAATATTGCTGAGGTCCCCTAGCGGGGCCCCTTGGTTGAGAACCACTGATTTGCATGGTTCCTGGCACTGAAAGTGAAATTTGGTCTCCTTTAGGTCAACTTCCATTATGGTTTCAGTGAACTTTCCATTCACACTTTTGTTTTTTGGGGTGATGTTTTTTTTTCGTAGCTGCACCAAATGTTGATGTCTACTGATAATTCACTTGACACCTATAACCACGACTTTGTTGTGCTACATTGACAACTATTTAAAATTGCGCAATATCAAAGTGAATCTAGAGGAATTTCTGTTTATAATTACATTATAAGCAATGCACAAAATGCACAGTGAACCAGACTCAATTCACATAAGAGAGAATTGTTGCTGTTTTAAGACACCACTGACACAATGAATGTGCATCTGGACGACAGAGCACAATCTGACCTGCACTGGCATGTTCCTTTCATCAAGATGTTAATGTATTGAAGTGTGTTTTTGCTTCTATATCTTGTCTACAAATGTAATTCGAGATACAGGTTGCTCACCATAGTGGTTGGTATTTGAGCAAAATGAAATGACCCACTACTGCACAAAATTTACTCGCAGCTTTACATTAAGCTAGGATTAAAAATGACCCTTGGTTAACAATTTCAAGTATAAGCCCATTAGTTAAAACCTTTTTACAACTTTTTATTATTTGTTTTTTAATGTTTTAATATGCCTCCGTGGAGTATCCGCTATGAACTTTAACCTTGTATCATTCTCCCACTCACTTCCTCCTGTACACTTTCTCCCACCTGTATGCGTGCATTGTGTGTGTGTCTGTGTGTGTGTGTGTGTGTGTGTGTGTGTGTGTGTGTGCATGCTTTTGATGGAGAGGACTCATGTTCCTTGGTACTGGACGATGTGACCACATTACTTAGCCACACACACATTTCTGGATTCCAAGAAATAAGTGGTTAGATTTACTGTCATTTTGACTGAAACACACAAACACACACACACACACACACACACACACACACACACACACACACACACACACACACACACACACACACACACACACACACACACACACACACACACACACACACACACACACACACACACACACACACACTCACGTACAGAATACTTTTTTACTTACAGCTTAAGAACCTGCAAACATGCCACATATGTCTTCTGAGACAAAACTCCAGAGCAGAACAGTAAAGATGGCATGAAATAAAAATAAGAACATCTGAAAGAAATCTATTTTCTACATGAATATTATTGATCTTATTGTGAACGATTCATCAATGCATATGTTGTTCATCAAAATGGATACCTGAAGATCCATAATTGGATCTTCAGGTGAAATGACAGATGTGTCTCTGGTGACATATGCTGGACTTCTTCAGTCAGTCTGCATAAACCCGTCTCTGTCTTAGAATTGACTGCAAGCTCACAATTAAAACCAAACTCCCGTCCTAAATTTATTTTATTTTTTTCGATAATCTGTTTCAATCTTGAAAATTCTGCAATCTTGAATTTATGTCACAACAGGGAAGAAAAGATCTGTCACTACTTCCGCTGCATTGCAACTTAAAGCACTAATGGATTTTAAGATGCATGCCTTTGCATTTTGTGTTTCTGATATTATTGTTAAATACACAATAATCTCACTTTCCTTTTGCAAATGTAGGTGTGTATCTGTGTCTGCGTGTCAGGTTTTTCCTACATTTTCGGGACAAATGTCCCCAGTAGGATAGTAAAATCTAAAATCACCTACAGTACATAACAGGGACCAGCCAACATTCATTGTGAGGAAAACAATGTAACAAACATACTAAATAGTGTTTTTTATTACATTTTGGGGAAAGAAAATATCATTAGCTTAGTATGCTAACTAAAGACACCAATATACACCATTTCGCAACATTAAACAAATGTGTAGGCTGCATGTGTGTGTACCACTCTTAAAAATAAAGGTTCATTATTGGCATCAAGAATAACTTTTAACCTTCATGGAACCTTTTCATTCCACAAAAAGAAGAAAATGGTTCCATTCTTTAAAAAAAGAAAATGGTTATTTTTAGAACTGTTCACTGAAAGGTTCTTTTGGGAAACCAGGATGGTTCTTCTATGGCATCACTGCAAAATCACTCTTTTTGGATTCTTTATTTTTAAGAGAGTACATTGTACCACAGTAGAATTCATTCATACTTCTCCCTTTCCTCTCCTTCATTGATGTACAAATGTACATTCATCTCTCTCTCTCTCTCTCTCTCTCTCTCTCTCTCTGTTCATTAGATTAGGATTTCTTAATGTGGCTTTCAGGGATAATCTTTAGTCTGTTACAAAACCAGTGTGTGTTTGTGTTTCAGGATGTTTGTGTATTTATACCCCTGTGTATTTATACCCTTGTATACTGTGAATGTGTACATTTAACTGCAAATACACTTAAGGGCATCTACTACAAAAGAACCAATCATCCACTGTTTCATTAGTTCATTTTAATCAGTCTATCCATTCATCACAGAATACCGATTCAGAAATTGTAGCACTTATTTTCTGGCCATTTTTAAATCTGAAAGCATCAATGCACATCTTCAACCACTCAAAAGAGTGTGTGTGTGGTCCTGGTAAACCTTATGTTATGGGGGCAAAATGTTGAAATCCCAGTCCTTATGGGGACATTTTTTGGTTCCCATGAGGAAAACTGCTTATAAATCATAACTCAGTGATATTTTTTGAAAATGTAAGAATGCAGAAAGTTTTCTGTGATGGATAGGGGATAGAATATACAGTTTGTACAGTATAAAAAACATTATGTATATGGTAAGTCCCCATAAATCATGTAAACCTAACGTGTGTGTGTGTCTTTTGTTCACCAAGGCAGCATTTATTGGATCAAAAACACAGTAAAACATTAATATATTAATAATATTGTCAAATAATATACAAATTTAATATATAAACTGTTTGATATACTGTAACATGTAATTTATTCCTGTGATGGCAAAGCTGAATTTTTTGTATCATTACTCCAGTCTTCAATGTCACATGATCCTTCAGAAATCATTCTAATATGCTGATTTGCTGCTCAAGAAACACTTTTTATTGTGTTGATGTTAATACTGAATTTTAAATGTCTACATTTTTTAAAACCATGATACAATTTTTTTTAGGATTCTTTAATGAATATAAAGAACAGCATGTATTTGAAATATAAATATTTTGCAACATCATAAATGTCTTTACTGTCACTGTTGATCAATGCAATGCAATGATTTAATGCATCCTTGCTGAAAAAAAAAAACTTACCCCAAACTGGAACTTTTGAACTGATTTTAGTGGGCTTTATAGCCCTCTGCTGGCTAGGATTGTAATCTGATGAATAGCATCAGGAATGATTTAAATCAACTGTGACAGTTCTACACATTTGTGTTAAAGCACATGATCACGGCTTTAATCTCAGTTTTGATGTTGTGTTGCTTGTGTCTTTAGCTCAGATTGAGGTGATCCCATGTAAGATCTGTGGAGACAAGTCTTCAGGGGTTCATTATGGAGTCATCACTTGTGAGGGCTGCAAGGTAAGAAAAAGAAAATTACTTTACTAATGTCAAATATTTCTTTAGCACATTCTGCCTAATTGTTCCACACCTCGCCCACCTCTCTCTCTCTCTCTCTCTCTCTCTCTCTCTCTCTCTCTCTCTCTCTCTCTCTCTCTTCCTCTACAGGGCTTCTTCCGCAGAAGTCAGTCCTCCAGCGTGCAGTACTCGTGCTCCAGGCAGAGCAACTGCCCCATCGACCGCGCCAGCCGTAACCGCTGCCAGAGCTGCCGCCTCAAAAAATGTGTCGCTCAGGGGATGAGTCGCGATGGTCAGAAAGGATGATTTATTGGAATGATATAGAAATACAATTTTGATACTCATTTTATGCATGAATGCAATAATTAATTGTAGTGATGTTTTCTCGTCTCCCTCAGCGGTGAAGTTTGGCCGCATGTCCAAGCGTCAGAGAGACTCGCTGTTTGCAGAAGTCGAGAGACATCGACAACAGCAGCGTCTTCAGGCCAACTCAGTCCAAGAGCCTCAGTCTCTCCCAGCCTACCGATCCGGCAAAGAGCCCAGAGAACAGACATCACATCTCATCCCGCCTCTACCTCAAGCCTACCCTTATTCTGTAGAGCCTGAACTGCCAGGCTGCCCACCGGAGGTACATCCATACCTGGAGTGTCGCATAGGCGAGGCCCAGGCTCAGAGTTTGGCCTACAGGGTTTCCCACAGGAGAGGTGAGAGCAACAGCTTGTCAGCAGGTAGAGGTGAGAAATTCTCCCAAATAATTGTATTTAACACTGATGGAATTACTCTTTCGGTCACTCTTTATATTAGGTGGTCTTAACTAATATGTACTTAACCATTTGATACAATATACTTAAATATGAACGATATGACGTTGTTGCATCGTAATTGCATTTAAAGTACTTGCATTTAATTAACATTTGTTAATTTTACCCTAACTGTAACCCAAACCCTTTCTCCAAAATCTAACTCTAAAGGCCAATTCACACTAAACCGACAGACGCCGACCAACGTCGACAATCACCAGATTACAGTATGTCACTTCACAGACATTCCCAACAGCAACAGACACCAACAGGGGTAACACAGTGATCTGACAAAACCAGACGAAGTGTCTGTTCCCATTGGTCGGAGTTTGTTGGTGCAGTGTGAATTGGCCTAATCCCCTACTCCTAACCCTAAAGCCTGCAACGGTCCGCTCACTGTCATCAGGAGGGTCCGCAGAAGTTATCGTCATCAGGAGGGTCCACAGACATCCACGCACACTGTCTGCGTACAGCCCAATTTTTGTGACCGCACGGATGGTGTGTACATCAGTGCATGTGCGAGTGACTTGAGCACTTGAAAACAAAGTCCACTAGATAGTGCCACGTGCCAAACGCATCTTTCCACACTCAAGGCCAAAGGAGTGTATTGTGAAAGGCAACGGAACGGAACGTGGAAAGTAGACCCGGGCCTTAACCCTACCCTTTGGGGCCGTTCACACACTTTTCCATAGTTTTTTGATGTAAACAAAAACTAGACGGACATGTTTGACAGTTGCACTCGCACCCTTATTTCTAAACGCAACCATACCTCAAACTCACTAGCAATAATTGTGTGAATTTCCCAAAGTAAAATTTAGATACACAGTACATAGTCTTTTAGGTACATAGTAGTTAAGACTACCATAAGTTCAATTGTGACCTAATTTTCATCTAGAAATCTCATGAGATATTGTTGATTAGCATTTTCTCTTTTCTATCTTTCAGGATATGACTCTACAAGGTCTACACCAGAGACTATTCTGAACATGAGCGGCAGCGAAATGGGGTTTCGTCCTTTTGACCCTGAGAGCTCGTTCTTTTCCTATCCGACCTCACTGCACATAGGTGAGAACCGCAAGCAGTTTAGCACATTTTTAAAATGTCATGTGTGCTATGTGGTGGAATGAAGTGGTTTAATAGGGTTAGGAACTTTGTTGAACTATGTTGTGTCGGAATGACGTGCATTCAGATTAACGTGTCTCTTTTTGTGTGATTTTTGACAGAGGAGCTCTCTGCAAGTATCGTACGTTCTCACAGAGAGACGACTCAGTATCGACCGGAGGAACTGCAGGCTCTCAGATGGAAGGTTTTCAGCAGGGAGGAGATCCATGCTTACCAGAGCAAAGTACATGTCCTTTACTCTAATAAATAACTAGCAAAACTGTAAATCCCAAAGTATACATCTGTTTTTTTACATGTACGCTAAATGCCAATTCGCACCAACAGACACTTCATCGGGTTTTGTCGGATCAGTGTGTTACCCCGGTCGGTGTCTGTTGCCGCTGGTCAGTGCTTGTTTTTGCCCATTGAACACGTTAAATCTGTGTTTTTTGGCTTGGGGAATGTATGAGAAGTGAAGTACTGTAATCTAGTGATTGTCCACATTGGTTGGTGTCTGTCAGCGCAGTGTGAATTGGACTCAAGCGTCCAGTATCTGTGCTATTTCTCTCCAGAAGTCATGACCAATAAAATATCTTTGTACTCATTTAAAATTGAGTTGTATCTCTTAACCCCAGCTAAACGTGGCTGTCCATCGTTGTTGCCGTCTCATCAGTTTCTTTTTAAGCTGTGGAACAATGGGCTGCGTACATGTGACAACTAACAAACACATAAAACCGAATTATACTTTGGGCTTTACTGTGATGACCATGTGAAACACTGTAGCAGTAGTCACACATTCCTCTTTCTGATCTAATAGAAGAAAAAATTACCACTCGTGAAAAATTATCAATCTCGCAATTACAAGAAATAAAATGGCAGTTGTAAAATATAAAGTCACAATTACAAGAAAAAAAGTTGCAATGAAGATGAAGAAATACTTTCACAATTGTGAAAAATAATTGCACATCTTTTTTACCATTAAGGCCCCGATTTACTTCAAGCTAAATCGAAGAATGAATTGGTGTGATGCCATTTCAAACAAAATCTGGTCAAACTAAGTGTTTTGAGTTTGTTTCGAAACCTGCAAACTTTTTATTAAACTTCAAGCCGACTGTTAAACACTTATGAACTGCCATTGGTCTATGACGATCCAGATCAGACAAGAGTAAAAACACGAATACACTGGAGTGCCGAATTGCAAACATATCCACATCTCTATGATCGCTCATACACAGCCTTTACAGATTTGGAGATGGCCTGGAATTCCTGGAAATTTCTGCCATTTTGTTGTGTGTTTTTTGTTTTATTAAGAAAATAGCATGCATCACATATTTAAATACTAATACCAACAGCATTGGCATCGGGATGTTTGCAAACAGTGTAACATTTTAAATCTTCTTTTCACCCCTGGGTAAAGAATGAAGAACTTTGCAGCGAGAATATCAGGCCTTAAGACTTCATTCAAAAACATCAGCCAAACTTTTGACTTGTAGTGTGTGCAACACAGTTCCCTCCCTTCTCACTTTCTCTCTCTCTCTCTCTCTCTCTCTCTCTCTCTCTCTGTCCTGTGTCTGAAGTCGGTGGATGAGATGTGGCAGCACTGTGCGGTGAGGTTGACCGATGCCGTTCAGTATGTGGTGGAATTTGCTAAACGTATCCCAGGATTCCGTCAGCTTTGTCAGAATGATCAAATTGCTCTCCTCAAGAGTGGTGAGATATATCTTTCTGTAAAACATAATAGTTGATTGATTAAGACTGGTAAGGTTTACAGCAGTTGAATTCTAATCTCTCTCTTTGTCCTGTTTTCATCTCTCAAAACCTGTCATTTCTGGCTTTGTCTCTTTCTCTTTCTCATTCCTCGTTCTATAATTCTGTGCATTTTGCTCTCTCCTCTCTACTTTCTTCTGTGCGTGCCTTTCTCTCTTTCTTATTAGGGTCAATGGAAGTGGTTCTGGTTCGAATGAGTCGGATGTTTAACACAGAAAACAACACAGTATTTTTTGACGGCAAATTTGCAGGAACAGAACTTTTCAAATCTCTCGGTGAGTTAAAGGAATATTTTGGTCTACAGCGATCACCCTTAGACTTCCAGTGTAAGAGCATGATTTGTCAGCATGTTTTTACCAACCTGTATTTAATCATATTTGTCTAATCCCTAAAAAATTAGTAAATTTAAGGATACATTAAAAAAAAACTTATTAGGAAATAATGTACTTTACAAGAATATCCTTAAATCTGAATTGAATGTAATGTTTTTGGACATTTGATTGCATGTTAATTGCAATTAAATGGAAAATGTATATATATATATATATATATATATATATATATATATATATATATGTATTTTGACCCAACTAAGTAGGACTTAAGTTAATCTTTATGGCATTTCATAATTTTATTGTCTTTGAAATATGATTAAATATATGGTACCACCAAATGTACTGACAAGAATTTATGGTAAACTAAAATATTCTTCTGCAACCTTACAGAGGATAAAGCAGTTTGGAGAACAGATGGATAAAATATACTTTAATGTATTTAAATATATTTGAAATGACACATTTTTAATGATGGAGTGGCAATCTAGTACATTTAAAATCTATTAACTTTAAATGTAATTGTCATGGTGCAGGCAAGGAAGTAAGAGTAAAGGATCACAATTACAGCAGAACTAGCGTTCCAACGATCATAGAGAACTAAACTGAGGGCTTAGGGTACATTTACACAACAATTATGTACTAAAACGGAGAAGTTTATCCTTTGCGTTTTTCGCGTGCAGATGACAACGTTGTCAAAACGATCCCCGTTCACATGGATCCGCGAAAACGACCAAAGATATTATATTATGCTGCCAGACCAGTAGTTGGCAATGTCACTTTGTTAAGAAAAACCACGTGCCAATGGACTGAACACGTAATAAGCATGCGCATAATATCACTGTTTACACAAATTTGCATTTTTGTAGTTTACACAAGCACAAAATATTAAAGACACGTTCCCACATACGTACAGGCCTGCAAACATCCCCAAACTAAACTAATACATGAAGCTTTACTGATACATGAACAGAAATTACTGATAACAAACAAATAACAAAGGAGCAACCCAAAATAACAGAAGTTTTCAGGCCCCCAAAACGCTGTTGTCGTGTAAAAGAGCAACCAAAACGCTTTTTACCTTGAAAAGAGTGTCGTGTAAACTGCACCTTAAATACACAGAGGAAAACAAACTGAACAAGAAACAGGTGCACGAGGAAATCAGTAACCATAGCAACAAACAAGGGCACAATCAAACCATGAGCTGTGTTTGAAATCACCCACTATACACTCATTCACTATTCCCGACTTTCCTCCAATAATATAGTTCCCTTGAAGGAGTGTATGGAAACGAGTGAGTGGATTCGGACACTGAGTGCGTCGGAAGGGCTGCCGCTATTGCATAGTTTGTGCTTGCTGTTTAATAATCATTTGAAACTTAGCAAACTGGCAGCTCCTGTAGTAATGAATAGTTTTATCTTGAACTCTGTCATGGAAACTATGTATTTAAACAGTAATTAAACAATTTAATAATCGATTAAAAAGGAATTTATATACCTGTGTATTATATTACCCACATTGGACCAGCAGTTTGGAAAATCGATTGATGATTCAGCTGCTGGCGCCATCTTCTGGCAAGACGTGGGAATTCATTCAGTGCGTGACTCTCACAGTGCATTGTGGGTATTCTCTAGCTGTTGAAAGTTCATCAGTTGTACACTCGTTATCGTGGTGCATTATGGGATTGAATGAGAACACTCAATAACGTCCACTATGGTTTCGGACACACAGTCTGCTCAAATAGTGGCCTATTTAGGGGTACAGAGGGTGATTTCGGACACAGCCTTGGGAACAAAGGAAGCAGGAACAAAACAGGGAAACAATGAAATGCAAACTAAAGGTCTGTAAAACAGAACATGATCTTCACAGTAATATCAAATAAAGGTGAAATTGTAATTTATGTCATTTGTAATTTAGGTTCTTTAGTATGTAAATCACTTGAAATAAGCACGACAAAAAATAATTAAAAGTAAAGTGTGCTCTGTTTAAGTACATTTATTTGACCTTTTATTTCATTCATATCATATTAGATGTAAGTATGGCTTTTTAAAAATATACTTTTAAGATTTTATACACTACAAGTGCACATTCAATACAATTGAGTGCATTTCTCTTACAAAAAGGATATTATTCAGTTTCTTAATCTATTATCAATCATTGTACAACTTTGCTTTTGCATCCGTTTGTTCTTCAGCGTGTGGCGATCTAATAGCTGCTGTATTTGACTTTGCTCACAATCTGTGTGCGCTGAGACTGACTGAACAGCAGATGGCGGTGTTCACTGCCCTGGTCCTCATCAATGCAGGTGAGCGCAGTAAAACTGCAGAAATTCTGACTTTAAAGTAGGATTGGCTTAATTTCTCGTTCTTTCTCTACATTTTTGAGTAGATCGACCATGTCTGGAAGACAGAGAAAGAGTGCAGAAAGTAAGGAGAGATGTGGAGCTTGCCCTTAGTCACATCATGCACAGAGACAATCAGGAGAGTCTGCTGCATAAGGTAAAAGAGATGGAGTAAGTGAGGAATTATATTAGCTGGAATGGATTTTAACTGGTAATGTTGTGTTTTTGTATGATTCCAGCTGTATCAAAGAGTGCCGGTGTTGAAGTCTCTGTGTGCGCTGCATATTGAGAAACTGCGATGGTTTCGGCAGCTTTACCCTCTCACGGTGCATTCCCTCTTCCCTCCGCTATACAAAGAGCTGTTCGGCTCTGACACGGATATACAGTCCCTGACTACTCACTAAACACACATTACACACGAACAAAGTTACTTATAAAAGTGTATGCAATCAAGATCTAAATATATTTACCTGCTAAAGAAGTTAAATATATTTTTGTAACCGAAAATAATTTGAACAGAAGTATGCAGTATTTTGCGCAAATTCTATCCTGTAGGCCGAAGCAAAATATTACTACGAATGCTATTCAGTTTGTGTATTCTTAAACTCGTTTTTGTCTGAGGATATATTTGAATGTTTTTGAAGTTTTTGATGACCTCAATGGTCTTGATCCTAGCTGGTATAAAGGAGCATTAGCTCTGATCATTAAAATGTAATTTTTTATAGAGATTTTGATACTAGCAAATGCCAGATTACAAATGTTGAGCATCATTGTTCTTTGTCAACATACTTTCCATGAGCTGACTGATATTTGAAGCATCAGGTGTTCATTTAGAAACTATGGATGATTTTCAAGCTTCATCTACAACATTAGAATCCCATTATATCCTCTCTTTTGATTTCTCAGGCAGTGCAGAGACATGCCACTTAATAAATAGCCTATTACATTAGTGCATTAATTTAAATATGATCATCTATTATGTGTTAGCTTTTTTGTACTTCCTGTTAAAGCTTGTTTTAGTGCTTGTAATGTTCATCTTTCATTCATTTCACATGGATTTGAGAAGAACTTGTTGATTTTGTTCTTGAACTCACCATTCCCTTCAAATAGACCATCTTAAGTTGTGTTATTCAGTCTTTGGTCATAGATGATTTTCTCTGTTTATTCAGTCAGCTGAATAATTATTATACCGCACTTGTAGATTTGACAGTATTTATGCTCAAGGGTCTAAAAATGTATAGAGTACTTCTATGAAATAAATAAAATATAATGCGCTTATTCATTAAGCTTGTGTAGAAAAATATATTGAACACAATTCTATTGTGTCTCAATTGCACAGTTTCTGTTCTAGTTGTATTTTTGTGTCAGCTTTAACTTATCATTCACACAGTTAATGAATCCTGCATTGTTTGGGTTTTGTTCTGTTTGAAGCATAAATCATTGCTTGCTATCTATTGTGTTGTGCTGCTTTGCGGAAAAGGCCTCAAATAAACCTCTGAAAAAGTGTAAAGGGTGGGAGTGTAGCCTATTCAGGAAAAATATACACTGGTTTTCCATTCCTGACCTTGAATTTCGTGATTGTGAGCAAAGTTGCTCCGAAATCTTCTTACTCATCTGACTGGCACAGATGACATATAATGATGAAAATGTTGAAATGTTGCATGTTAATAGAGCCCATGAAAATGTTGTTTGTTAGAATTTCTCCAGCCCAGCCAGACAATTCAAATGTTGCAACAATTCTCATAAAAAGAAAACTAAGATCATCTGGTTTTCATCAGGTTTACATGCAGGATCTTCTGAGTCACAGCAGACCAGAAAGGCTTTGTCATCCACAAAAACACACTGGGGTGAAATTATTTCTACCTACAATGACCTAATTAAAAGCTATTTTCAGTTTCTGGAAAAGTTATGTTTATTTTTTTATTGGCACAAATGGGATTCCTTTGCAAATCTCAAAGCATATTGTCCTACCAGAGTGTTCAGGAGGGGTAAAGGCATCCTTGAAATGACGGCATAAACTTAACTTTAGATGATTTTTCAACTTCCTTTAAAACATTAGCATCCTTCTGTTTTCCTTGTATTAAGGAAAAACTCCCACAAACAATGTTCCTCTTTCTAACAATAACTCAGCTGGGGGAGCCAATCTGCGGGATGCAGAATATATATATATATAATTCTTGTCTAAAAGATAAACAGTATCTAATACATAGTGTGTTTACTTTATTTTCCCTACAATCCCTTTAAAGCTTGTCTAGGCACATGTAATCCTCCTCGACCGTTAACGTCAACCTGGATTTGACTAGGAACGTGTTGCTCCCTGACTGTGTAATATATCATTGGACTCCTATTACATGTAGACAGATTAGGGTCAGGGTAAAATATTTGTTATAAAACGGATAGATCCAGTCCTTGATTCTGATTGAGCCGCGTTCGAAGCCGTCAACAAACATACACATGTGACCGCATTACATTAGTATTACTGAGCAATTTGTGTTTGTGATTCTTTGTTGCTGCATGTGTTGCTTAGCAACCTCTTTGGAACTACATTGAATTTGGCGGAGGAATAAATGTGTTATAACGTTATAGTTTTTGTTGCTGGAGTTTATTTTATGAATAAAATAAATATTAAAATGAATATTTTTATGGAGTAACCGTTTTATAAAAGCAATAAGCCCCTTGAAGCCGTGTTTTACAGTGGATTTAGAACAGCTAAGGGGCGTTGTTAGGCACGACTATAGTTTCTATTATTTGTAACCCTCAACATTTTTTAATATGTTCATTTGACATTTTAATTTGTAAATTAATTTTACTGTACATTAATAACTGTATTTACCACAAGCAATTCCCTTCAGAGATTGAAAGTTTCAATCTTTTACTTCTGTGTTTTCAACTGACTCATCTTGCTGACACAGAGTTTTGCGTCATACAGCCCTTTGTTTATTTTAATTTGGGTCATATCTATCTATCTGTCTGTCTGTCTGTCTGTCTGTCTGTCTGTCTGTCTGTTCTTCAGATTATTCAAATATTACCCATGCTAATAAAGTGGTTCTATTAAGAACTGTTCAATAAATTTGGGGAAACATTCAATGCCAGTTCTATTGCATCGCTCCGATCTGTCTATCTAGTGGTCTGTCTGTCTGTCTGTTTGATGATCTAATGTACCGCATGTAAAATGCATCAAATATGGAGCAGACCGAAACTGGACTTATTTCCCAGGCCCTCAGTGTTGCATATAATTCTCATGGCTGTGTTTTTATTGATACTATGTGTCCTAGGGAAACAAAGCAGTGGCTGACTCACTGAAAGACTAAACATAATTACCAGCACAGACTGGTAATCACTGTAACAAGGTTGTTATCAGCAATGTTGTGTTAGCTAATGTGACTGAATCTAGGCCAGCTCTGAGGTTTATGAGAATCTAATGTTTCTTTTGCACATTTCTACATCTGAGACATCTCTGTCAGCCTTCGTTATAGAGTAGCCTAAACTGTAAAGACTGGTACTTGTTAAATAAATGTTAAATAACATATAATTACTTGAATAATAGTAAAGTATTCAGTGAAAATAATGCTATAGCTTGTTGACCAAGTGGATATGATGCTTACAATTCAATGACCATAGACTGATTCAATTATTAACATGTATTATATTTATAATCATTAACCCTGCTACCCTGATATATGAAATAATTTAATCTATTTTTTTAAAAATGGAACAGTTTAAAGAACCTTACACAAAATCTTAATAAAAAAGATTTGTGTTTTTGTTCATCATAAATGAGTATCATTTAATAGATCAGTATCATTTGATACGTCCTTATGGATCATAATATAATATAGGAGCTCATATTCAAGGAGAAAATAAAATAAATGAACCTACATTTTATTCAGAGGCCCAACCTGAGCAAAAAAATATGCAATTTGGTGCAGATTATAGCAGACCTTTTAAAATGCATAGCTATCGGTTGTCACTCTATATCTCCCAATAATATGTCTTAGAAAGATGATATTTAAATGCTTAGTTTTATGATCAAAGCTTGTATTGGAAAACATACTGTAAATGCAATGCAAATTCATTGATGATTGAAAAATGTACAAATAATCATAATCAATAAACATTCCTCAAAACTTAAGCCTGATGTATTTGATACAACGTGACATGATTTTTCAACAAAAAAAATTAAGTATGGATAATCAATCTTCAACGCAGTACATGTTTATCTTAAAATATTACTAACAATAAAAAGTTATGTATATATACACAATACATTGTATGGGTCAAAATTATTGATTTTTCTTTTATGCCAAAAATCATTAGGATATTAAGTAAAGATCATGTTCCATAAAGACATTTTGAAAATTTCCTACCGTAAATATATAAAACATTATTTTTTGTGAGTGAATGCAGCATAATCGCGAACATAAATGGACAACTTGATTTTTTTGCACCCTCAGATTCCAGATTTTCAAATAGTTGTATCTCGGCCTATCCTAACAAACCATTCATCAATGGAAAGCTTATTTATTCAGCTTTCAGATGATGTATAAATTAAGAGATATTGATTTTGATTGTTTTGTTTATACTGTTGGCGAATCTCTGAATTTGAACAGAATATCTGAGATTAAAACAAATAACTGCAAATGGTAATATTTGCAAATCTCAAAGCATCATTGCTCTGTGTGTTCAGAGAAAAAAAGTCATCGTTGAACTAACAGCATTATATTAGTTTAGCTCTTGTTGATGATTTTTCAACTTCCTATAAAACATTAGCATCCTTTCCTTCTGTTTTCCTTATAGTAAGGGAAAACTCCCTACAATGTTAGAATGAGGAAGAAACCTTGAGAAAACGGACTCAGCTTCTTCTCTGGTGTAGCACATATTTAAATAAAAGTCTAAAAGCCAAAGTGTAACTAATTAGTGTTATTGTATTTTTTGTTTTAAAATATATTAAAAGTTGAAGTTGCATGCACATTCAGAATGCAGTGCAGGCACACAATATACATGTATGAAACACTTGTTTGTATGTGCAAGTGAGTATGAATGGGCCAGCAATGCTCAGAAATGGCATGTACTGTATGTGTGAATTATACCGCAATAGTGCAGTTATAATATATTAATATATATAATTAAAATGATTTCACAATGTTTAGAAGTTCGGTTAAGATAAGAATGACAAACTTGTTAGACAGGATTTCAAGAGACTGAACACATCACATAATCACACCACCCAGAACGCATTCAAGATCTGACAACCCAACCCTGGTATACGGGAAAAGGCTTGTGTCTTTGAGCTAGAATAGGATACAAAGGATACATTAATGCTGCCTTAAAAATAAATCATATTAAGTTATCTCAGTGACACAAATATTAAAAAAGTTAGTTTAAAAGTAATGCATTACAATATTGCGTTGCTCCTTTAAAAAAAGGAACTTTAGTTACTTTTCATGGAAAGTAATGTGTTTTGTTACTTTTGTGTTGTTTTTTTCTCACCTGGGCTGGGCTTAATTGTTTGTTTTTTAATAAAAATAAATAAAAAAGTTATATTTCTGTCAAATGTAAAGGCCCTTTCACACAAAAAGTGAAATGAATAAGCCTCAGGCTGAAATGCAAATTCACACATGTACAGTAAAGAGCGCAGCTCAAACAAACCTTTCAGCGGTGAAGAAAGTTCAGCACTCAACAATAAAAACAAAAAAATCAATCACAAATGTGATGTTTACCTAAAGTCATTTTTACTTATAATATGAATTAAATCATTGAAAGTCAGCAGCTTTGAAAGTCATTGATTAATAAAATGAGATTAAATAAGAGTATATTTGTATTATTTAACATATAAAAAATGCAGGTTTGCGTTATATTCTGAGTTTGCAAGAGTAATTTGTTACTTTAGTTACTAAGAAAAAAAAAGTAATCTGATTACATAACTCACGTTACTCCCAATACTGGATGTGCCTTGTTGTCTTCTTACCCATAAGCATTTTTCATCTTTCAGACGCAGCTGGACTGTTGGCGGTGTGTATAAGGAGAGGGTCAGTGGTTATAGCGAGTAACAGCAGTAGATCGGGAAGAGAGGTTAAAAGGCCGACTCCAGAACTTGTTGGAGAGAGATCAGACAAGCTGTGGCAGATGTGAAAAGGTCCAGGTGACCTCCAAAAGGAAGAGCGCTGTTGTTTACTTTGCTTCATTTTTGGAAGAATCAGTTTTTGTTGATAAAAACACTGTGAACTTCACTGCTCTTAACTCCTTCTTCCCTGCCTGAACATTTATTCTCAAGGACGAGTCAAAAGTCCAGTTAAACAGATGTGTTTTCTAGTTTTGAATTCTGTTTAAAACAGCTAACAGTTATAGCCTACATAAAAAAATGTAAATACTTTCGGCCAATTCTGTTATTCAAACAGTAAGTTTACTTTTTATTCTAAATCTGCTGGAGAAACAAGTTACAGTTAACACAATATTCATATTTTCAGATTTTGGGAAAGGAAATTGCATAGATAGGATATGAGTGTTATGACGGTAAACACTGGCATCCCTCCCGGTCATCGTGTGATTTATTTTTCTGGGTTAGGCTGGTAGAGACGGGCACGTAAGACCCATAGTAAGACGTACCACTGACGAACTTATGTGAAGGCAGCTGAAGTGTGTCAGCAAGTCAGCGAAAGCAGAAGATTATCCTCCTCCTCCTCCTCCTGACCTTGACTCGTCTTGGCTCCTGTAAGGAAGTTTGCCTTTAAAAGCGCAGGAGCGGAACGGGACAACACAGAGTCAGCGCAGCGGGATTCACGACTTCACCAAACATGAGCTCTTCACGCGGCGTGGGACTTTATTTGACGCTTTTACTTGCTCTTCTGTGCGAAGCATCGGAAGGTAAATGTAACTTTTTAGTGTGTTTATGTCGTTAGCACTTAATATATTTACACCTATATAATATGACCATGATTTAAGAGAAGGAATATGAATGTGCAAACATTCACGATAGTAAACATTTAGTTGTTTATATCATGTTTTGTAAGGCAATGTTTGTTTTTGGCCAGGTCTGTTCCATGGATTCCAGCGTTATATAACATGTAGCCTGATGCGTGCAGATGTTGGTTCTTGTGCAAGTTTTCTTTTTCTTTTTTTTATGTCTAATACCATTGTGTCCTACTTTTCCAGACCCTACCCTGCCGGTCCAAAGGGAAGTTACTGATATTTTGTTTGATGAAGGTCTGTTTGGATGATATTTTTGACTTTAGACCACCATATAAGATTCAAAAGCTGCCACTGTGGTGGTACTTTTGTACCAAAAGTGTACATATTAATACCTAATTGTAGAACCTTTTTAAAGGGTACCGCCCCAGTGACAGCTTTTTCTATTCTATTCTATTCTATTCTATTCTATTCTATTCTATTCTATTCTATTCTATTCTATTCTATTCTATTCTATTCTATTCTATTCTGTGTTAACACGTCACTGTTCTTACATTGGTACACTACTAATAATAGACAATGGACTTTTGGTCCAGCAAATTTTTGTCAATGTGCCTGCACCTTTAATACACATAGATCAATGCATATAGATGATTTTGCTGTCTCCTCCTTAAGTCTTTGTTACAAGCAGAGAAATGTCCTAGCGCTTGTCCAATCAAATTTGAAGACCGTAAATATCTGTTTTATAAAATGTCTTTTGTTAAATCAAAATGCGCAACTGTCAGATTTTTCATAGATATTCCCCAATGGTTTTTTTTATTCACTAATGATTACCCATGGTTGTGTCAGGAGCCTGACCTGATTATTATTTATTTTCCCGTTTGATCCCAGATGGCCTTCAGCATGAGTTGCCGCTTTCCCCTGAGGGTAAGGCCATGATCAGTGATTAACTTGCCATTTTGTCGATCGATTGGTTTGTTTTTCTCATGGTTGTTTAATTTCAATATTGAGTCCTTTATCAATTTCAAAAACACGTGTTCTGTTTCTTATTTTAGAACGGGACTTTTTGATGCTGCAGAGACCGATCATCCCTGACCTTTCCAAAGTGATGGGTGAGTGATTGCTGGCCTATTTCCATTAACTTGAACGGAAAGTCGATTAATTTGTACTTTATGGTGTTTTCCATATCCTTTCATTCAGCTGCAGAATCTTTAGACGTGACCCATAGAGAAGCCACCAACTTTCACCCTGAGAATGTCCCAACAGGTACAGTTGCATACAAACTTATTATGTGTTTCAGAAGGAATAAGAGAGGTCTTAAGTTGAGCATGTTTATGTAAAGTGCTGTTCGACAGTGTTTAATTTTAAAGAAGCTCTAAACTGGATCAATATAGCTCTTGTTGAATAGCAAAATGTTATGTGTTTTGCCTGTCAAAATCTTTCATCTGCCTCTTCAGGTCGCCATGTGTTTCGCCCTCGCTCCATGGGTCCCTTGGATGGACCAAAGGTTGATTTCCCCCCATCCTTTCCAAATGCATTCAACCTGAAAGATATCTGTCAGTTTAGTAAAGCTCCAGTCAGGTACCAAATTGACACGTTTCCTTCAAGTGGCTTTGGCTATGCGGTTCGACAGGCTGAAGCTGTCAATCAACTCCAGTCCTGGTACAGCGTATGCTGTGGCCTTAATGGATCACAGGAAGAGAAAATCTGTTGTGCTGAACAAGCGGTGAGAGTCTCAACATTATTATACCTTCTAATGTTTGCTGTAGCTGTCAATAAAGGCGCTGAGACAATAAGGGTGCTTTAACACTGGTAGTTTAGTTGGAAATGCGGCACGGTTTGCATGAAAAATTGGTCACGCAGACCCGGAAGCGCACCGGGATACCAAACTCGCGATTACTTGTAGGCGTTGGTCTGAGTTCTGTTTCATTGGAACTTGGGTGCGCACTTGTTCAGGAAGTAAAGCAACATGTGCATGCATTTTAGCTGTTGACGACGTCTCTAGTTCAACAAAACACATGTCAGGGATGACAGAGATGATGATTTACCTTGGATACGAGCGAGAATGAGTAATCGTGCAGAGTGAAATGGCTAGCAATCCGCTGTCTCCTAAAAAGAGTGTGTTTGCAAGCAGCAGAAAGCCGCCAGTACAGCCAAGTGTTGTTCACTCTGCTGCGCATAATAGCAAATGAAGATCTTTTTAAAGAAATCTGACCGATTTCTGTTCCTCCATTGACAGCTACGCAACTACCACTTTGACACTTCAAAACGAGATCGTAAAACTAATCCGTATTAATTGAGTGGTATTATAGTCCAAATTTTCTGAAGAGACTGATCTGAGAAGCTCATTGGTTCTTGCAGAAGCTCAAACGTGCCGCGTAACACGAGAATGAACCTCATTGGTCAAGCGAACATGCTTGAGCTTCTGTTTACCACAACTGATGTGTGTGTTGATGAATGTTTATATGTGAATAAAAGTCTAAATTCAAACTGTTCATCATATAAAGCGATCAAGTCTCTTTAGAAAATTTGGACTAAACCGTTCAATTCATATGGATTAGTTTTACAAACTCTTTATAAACTTTTTGAAGCGTCAAAGTGGTAGTTGTGTAGCTGTCAATGGAGGAAGAGAAAGCTCTCAGATTTCATTAAAAAGATCTTCATTTGTTCTGAAGATGAACAAAAGTCTTACGGGTTTGGAACGACATGAGGGTGAGTTATTAATGACACATTTCAATGACACAAACTCTTTCAGACTTTAAATAACATTTTCCCTCAAAGTTTTAGTTAGAATAATTTGCAAGACTGTGATTATAGATGTAACGTCATTGTCGTTGATCCAGCACCAAACTTCTGCCATTGGTCGAGGCATGATGTTGCTATATCGCCCCTTCTCGAACAAACAAAACAAACAGCAATGTTAAGTGCCACAGAGTCAGTGTTTGTTTTCACTCACATCTGTTTTTAACAGCTTTCAGATTCCTCACATTACTAAAGTAGAGGCTCCAGATTGAGGGAGAAGAACTTTTCTTACAGAATTCATATTAAAGGGACAGTTCACCCAAAAATGAAAATGCTATCATTATTTACTCACCCTCATGTTGTACCAAACCTGTATGAGTTTCTCTCTTCTCTGTTGAACACAAAAGAAGATATTTTAAAGAAACTTGGTAACCAGACAGTTGACGGTAGCCATTGACTTCCATTGTATTTTTTTCCCTTCTCTGGAAGTCAATGGCTACCGTTTGGTTACCAAGATTCTTTAAAAATATCTTCTTTTGTGATCATACAGGTTTGGAACAACACGAGGGCGAGTAAATGATGACGACATTTCTACATCTTCTCCCTTTCTAATTTACTGCATCTACAGTCTTTTTCCTTATGTTACTCAGTTCGTTCTCTTATTATCTACTAAAAGTGTTTATATGATCATTGTGCACCATCAGGCAATATCTGTGCTCTCATGTACGGTTAAGTGTCTTTAGATAACGTATCTCCTTGTTTTCCTCTTACTGTTTAGTCTTTGGTGAGAACGTATCCAAAACATCTGGCATCAGCCATGAAATGGGCCAATACCAAAGAAAACAGCTTTGAGTTTGATTCTCTCATGACTGTTGCGCTCTCTCTTGTTCTCTGTGTTATTGTAAATGTAACTAATTGTATTTATACTAAAGCTGTTTCTTTATTTCTGACTACAGTGGAAGAAGAGTCTGTCTGCCTACTGTGATCAGGAATTCTCCATTAAGACCAGTCACTACTTCTGCTGCAAGAAGAACAGGAAGGCCAGATGGAGCTGTTTTGATAAAGAGGCGTCAGATTCTTCATATCACGTCTCCTCCGAGGTCTCAAATGTCAAACCTCCTCAAAAGATCCAAGGCTTCAAATTTAACTCCAGCGCTTGCAAAGGGTAGGTTTCCACTGGAGTATATAGAGATTGCTTTTGGTTTAAGGGGCAGATGAGGATTTTAAAGGGCATTTCAAAATAAATTTTCACATGATTGTAATGTTACCTGAGTGAATTAAGATTTCAATCAAGATTAGACAAACTGGGTACATCAGTGATTTTTATGAATTACTTTTTTCTGTATTTCTTTTCTTTTATTTTGAAGTTTTAGTGTCAGTTTTACAGAAAGATGTTTTCTGGCATTTGTTTTATGGCAGATTTTGGTAAGCCATGATGTTTTTAAAAATTGACATTTTATGCCACAAGAAGCATTTTATTTAGAATTTAATCCAGTTATGCAAATAACTGGAATGTTGGTGTGGTGTGTTCCATTTTATTCTGTGCTTACTTTCTCTATAAAACAATGGTCAATGTAACATGGTATAGCCTATGATTGCTTGATGTTTAAGTCGTACTTGGAACCCTAGACTTCTGGGATAAGGCCTTTAGAGGTCGTATATGGTAACGTCCATGCATATTCTTGCATATCGACTGGGAAAGTATGGTTACAGATTATGTAACATAGATAATGTATTACACAAACTCCTAATGAAGAGTATGGAAGATGACTGAAGAAAGCGGAGGTGTTCCTCGTCTTTTCTCCCTTCTCTATCACCCTATGTAAATGAACTATATTTTAGTAAATACTCAGTATTACACCTCTGTCTCCTGACTAGTCATTCTTCAAATGCTCATGAAACAACATTGGTTACACCACATGATACATGGTCACATCAAATGATGAAAAGACACTATAAATTCCATGCAACATTGAGAATAGACTTTTTTTTCTATTAGTGTAGAACTAGTATTCTTTCTCTTCTGCTCTCTCTATAATGACAAAATTTAAGGTGGAACACTGTGTATATATATATATATATAGCTTAGCTTATATTTCCTTCTAAACACAGAAAGATAGCCAGTTCTTTCTGGACAGATTTGGCACATTGTTTTTTTATTTGCTTTCAAATGACAACAAAACACTTAATGGGTCAAAACTAGTAACAAATGCACAATTTACAATTTGTTTTCATGCTATAAGCAGCATTTTCCTTTTTTACTTTATCTTATGAAATTATACAAAAAACATTATTTCAATACTTATAATAATAATTCAGTGCGATTCAATAAAGTTCTCTCTCATTTATAAACCGATTGGAATATACAATGTTGTTTTTATAGTCAATCTACATGACATTCAAATGTGGCGAAAGAGCCACAAAGTTCACATTTAACTAAATGAAAATGTTATTTACAAATATCAGTTAAGAGTCTTCAACGATATACTGTATGATGCTACTTACTTCAGGTCCAGGTTTCTTTATATTAAGATGAGATTAATTCATATATTGTGCAAGTAATTTGCAAAATACAAAAACACTTTTACTAATTTTCAAACGTATTATTTTATTTTCAACAAGTTTGTCAAATACTGTATCAGTTATAACGAGGCCATTGCACCGAATTATATTTTGACACCTTAAATAAGAGGAAATAAGCAAAACTATAATATAAAATTATATAATATATTTGAACAAAAGGAAGAAGATAAATACATGGGAGTTTTTTGTTTGTTTTGTAATTTGGACAGAAAAAAAACTGTCCTTAAAAAAAGAAATGAGTCATTCTCAGTGATAATTAGCCACCACCTACAACTAGTTTGCTAGTTGTAGGTGGTGGTGATGCAACAAATACACATTCGTCCCACCATGAAAACTTAGGTTTGCAAATGAGACAGAGGAAAAGGGAAAATGAATATAGAAAGTATTAATACTTCCACTGTCTTTAATCATCCAGCTCATTGGTGGCGTCTCCAAGAGCGCCTAGGAAGCAGCCTAAAGTTCAAGACTTCAACTTTCCACCTGGCCGTCCCGATTCCTCCAACATACAACAAATCTGCACTCATCACAAGATCCGACCGCGATACTTAACCAACTGTCTCCCTTGCACTGGCTATGGCTGGCTGATCCGTCAGTCGAAGGCCATCAATGTCCTGGAGAGAGAATATAACCAGTGCTGTCAAGAGAAAAAGGGTGATCGGCACTGCGCTGAAAAGAAGGTGAAGAAGATAAATAATTCAAAAATAGCAGTTTAATTCCCAATTTATGAACTATTTTTACCTCATGAAAACAATTGCAGATAATTCTTCAATTTGAAGGTAAGTTATATATATATAAAAACATTTATATAGTTCAATTCAATTCCCAGTCCCAGTACAATTCAGCATTTACTCTTTATGCAGAAGACATATTAGGGTTCATTGAAGACATAATGTTCCAGCATGCTTGCTTGACCAATTACCAAAGCATGTCAATATTAATCAGGAAAATAAGATTTTCTAATCAAAGTGATCAAATGTTGTGTTGCAAAAATGAGTACACCCTCCTGAAAGTTTCAAAATAAAACTCAATAAAAAGTTTATAGTGCAATTTTTGATCAACAGATGACAATTATGTTGAACCAAGACATTTAAATAAGTAATTTCTCGACAATTAAAAGCCCATTGAATCGCTTGCAGATTTTATGCTGAAAAAACAATGGAGCTACATATGAGAGAATTGATAGAAGACTTTAGTTCATTGCACAAAAAGTGAAAATAGAGCAAAAGTAACCCATAGACTTGTGAGTAACCCATAAACCCATTGATTTAATGAGCATATGTATATATATTGAGTGTGTAATGGAATAATGGAATGGAATAACTATAAGCAGTAAATATAACCATTCCTTTTTTATTAAACAGTTGATTTTTGTTGCTCATGACTTCTTTTTTTATCTACTTCAGTGGAAGAAGATGGTGGACAAGTTTTGTAAAGATGAGGAAAAAAAAAAAGGACCAAAGTTTGAGTGTTGTGGAGAGAAGAAGGGAGAAGAGCTGTACAGCTGTTTCGCATCTGCTGCTCCAGATCCGGGATACAACTCCACTGATCCAGACATCAACACTGCTGTGACTCCAGCAACTCTCCATGACTTATGTGATAAACACACAGCCATCAAGAGCATGTAAGACCCATAACTACGTGTTTAACAAATAAACTTCACAAAGCGTATGATGAGGTCGGTAACACTGTTTGTATGAAGAATGTTTTTGAAAGAAGTATTTTATGTTCACCAAGGCTGCATTTATTTGATCAAAAATACAGTAAAAACTATTTAAAAAGCAGTTTATTCCTGTTACTCCAGTCTTCAGTGTTACATGATCCTTCAGAAATCATTCTAATATGCAGATTTGCTGCTCAAGATATATTTCTTATTATTATCAGTGTTGAAAACAGTTGTGCTGCTTAATATTTTTGTGAGAAAAAAAATTGTGGGGGAAAAAGAGTCTTTGTACGATTACCTTTGGTCAATTTGATGCAGCCTTGCTAAATAAAAGTATCAATTTAATAATAATAATAACTGGATAAGCTCTGAAATTCTCTTTGTACGTGTTTTATACTGTGAAAATAACATACATTTAGCTTTGGTTAAGTAACATCCCATTGTTTTTCTTAATACAGAAGATGATACATGAGATGATATACTGTTGTTTTTGTGCTTTTATTATCTATGTTTATGTTTAACTATTTCCTTTCATACATCTGTGACCATGAATGCTGGTCAAAACAAGGACAGCTGAAAAATAATCTCAGCGTGTGATTAGTGATTACACTGTTAACCACAGCAAAACATTGGTTCAAGGACAAAGAAAATACAAATCCAAAGATATATCCAACTAAAAGTCTGGATTCAATTGGAGAAAGTTTTTGATTTCGTTCTAAGACAGCTACGTTTTGGTTTTACCAACATGCAGCAAACTGTTGGCATTGGAAAATGTATCTTAAAATATTTCAAGAATGAATAACTCAAAATCTAATTTATCACCCACAGGAAGGGTTTCCCGTTCTCAGTAGATGAAACGGTTGAACGGTGCTGTCCTCTAGTGTTACAGGAGAGACCTGCATGCATAGAGGCTGAGGTAAGTGCAAGCTTTTGGGTTGATTTTCTCCATATATTTGTGTATGATCAAAATAAATAAACTGTAAACAGTCGATTATGACGCAAACGAATGGCTAAAAGAGTAATCTCAGCAATAATGCTATTTATTCTTTATCTTGTCCTTGGCTCGCCTTTAAAACTGTCTATTCTCTTGCAGCTTGACAGTCAAATGAATGATATGTGTAAAGCGAAGGAGCTGGTGAAGCCTAATTGTTGTGAAGCCACGATCAAACACCGTGCCAAATGTGCCACAAAACTGCTCCTGCGATATATTGCCATGGCAAATCAAGTCAAAAAAAATGGGAGGAAGAAATGCCCACTCATCATTCAGTATGAATTGTGTAGAATACCAGACAGCATCAGAGACATAATCAGACATAAACCCTGATAACTGTGAAAGTGGATCAGTTTAATACAGAGTGCACACATTTGTAAGCACATATATGTAAGCTTGAGTTGAACCAAACCTGTTCCACTTTTTGTTTATTTCTTTTAATATGCATATTCTGTTTCTAATGCAGTTTTCTTGCAGAAAGTTTTGATTATTGAGAGACATTTTTCAGCCGTTATCATGAAAGAAGAACTGCTTGGATAGTATAACATTTTGAAACTGTTGTTTCCTCTCTGTTCCCACTAATATTACAAATTATATATGTATGTACTATACATAAACATTTTTTAATCTTCTGTGATTGTATGTTATTCTCAGGCAACATCAATTAGCCTACGTTTCCAGCATGAACACAGGCAAATAAAACACAGTATGGTTCATATCTTTGTCTGTTTTTAGGCCTGTGTGTGTGTCTGTGTGTGCATTATACATTTTGTATTTTTTGGGAGGGTAAACTTACACGTACAGAGACACATTCAGCCAGGGTCAACAATGCCTAGCTAATGAAGGTAAATTTTAACTGAAGGGCGTTATTAACTTTTAAGCATGCTTTTAAGGCACAAAACGTTCACTAGGCCTATTTAATTTTATATACATTTTAACGTGTTTTTATATTTATTCACATTTAAACTATTATTCATTTCCCAATGTGAAATGACTTTTAAAATGTCATGTATGCTCAGCCTGTCCAAGATGTTATCTAGGCTACTCTCTGAATGGTTTTGTTATTTTTAGCACTGTACATAAAGGCTTGACTCGTTTGTTTCACAAACTAATGGGACGTTGACAAGGCAAGACTGTCGTCAGCAGTAGGCTATACAACTATGGATATTAGCCTAAATTATAGGCTATTATTTGGACTATATTATGTAATATAATGTAGCCTTAAATATATAGAATTATAATTTCTGTATGTAGGTAGTGGTCCGCATCTCTGTTTGTAGTTATTATAGTCTCAAGTAGGTCAGTGACAGTAAAGGGTGCCAGAGAGAGTCAGTCAGTCCGGGCGGAACCGGACACTAGTCTGTCTGTCTGATTCCGGTCATGGAACGGGTCCAGTAAACCCGAATCAAAATGGCGTCCGCCGGTCCACCCGACACGGGCTTTTCTGCCCCTCCAGGTAAATTAAAACATTATGTTTTTTAGATTTATTTTGGCATGTGCGTTTTGTGTTTTTATGTTGTCTGTTGCCATGGATTAACTATTGTTTACCAGCACTGGATAGATTCACTGTGATTACTGGCTTCAATCAAGCCTTTTGTTCAACAACAACAAAATAAATGTAACGTTAATCTATTACAGTCGCTAGTGTGTAACGTTAATTATAATATATTCAGCAATTTATCAGATTTGTGTATGTGGGATTTATTGAGTTTAGTTGATCTATGATCTGAAGGTTTTCCTGAAATAATCCAGATCGATGATGTGGATCTGTGGCTAACATGCTATGCTAACTAGCCCCGTTATAACAAAGATGTAACTAAGCTAATATTAAAATAAATAACCTACACTAATGAATGCAGTTCAGTTACGATTAGCCTTTTTTGTTATTGTTCTATTAAATTGGGTTGTTTTGGATTTTTTGCTAATGAACGAGCCACCCCTATCAATTTCTCTCTATAACGTTAAATGTTGTCGAGCATTAACAACAAAAAACAACACAAATTTCTTACTTTATTTCCTTTTTTTTTTTTGAGTGAGAAAGAGAGAAAATTATTCATTTCGTTTTAAAAAAGAGATGTTAGAGTTCAAATATGGTTAAATAAGCACGACATTGCCTAAAGATATTAAGTTACTAAGTAAGTTAACTGTTAGTACTTCCTTTGGTAACATTCAGTTTTCCACTGGCACACCCATACTTACCAAATCAATTATGTAAACAAGTAAAATAGTTTTCTCATTTAAAGTCATAATATGTGGTGCACGTAATAAGCTTAAATTTAGATGAACATGTTTTTTTTAACAGTGGCGTTGAGTAGCATTTTATCAGGAGCCAGACCAAGAGTTAAGGAGTTTCCTCAGTTATGATTGAGTGTTTAGGCTAATTTGACTTTGTCCTTCATGAAGGTTTGCAGGAATTTAGATTTTTGTTGGAGTTTTGCACATTGACAGTAATTAGCTAATTGGTTACTGGGATGTAAATGGCATTAACAGTGCATGTCCCGTGAGTGTTTATTCTCTTTAACACCCTGTCTTTCTTCATTGACTTCTGAGTAAAAATAGCATCCCCTGGGAAATGAAGTGGAGATTGACCTCAGTAGTCTAAGATACTGAAGTTAATCAGATGGTCATTATTTAGGTGGTTTTGTCTGTTAGCTCAAAACATAATGGCATTTTGTGTGGGTAACCCACATTAGGACATAGTTAGCATTCTGCAAGAAGTATTTTTAGTGCTCTCAGACACACGCACACAGTCTTGATGATTGCAGAGGCTGCTCTCTTGCTCTAAATATAAATGCGAAAATGGGACAGAAACCAGCTCACTCGCTCAGATAAAATGGGACAGACTGCTGAACATCTAAACCTCAAGTCCCATCTCACAGACAGGACATCTTGCCACAATTAATGACCTCAAATGCGTGATTGTTTCTGTGTGCATGAGGTAAAAGATTTGTTCCCTACCACTCTTAAAAGAAAGTGTAGGCTATGTCTTAAGCTTGGACTAAATATAGGCTAGCTCAATAGATGAGCCACGTGTTCTCTGAGTGGTCATTTCACTTGCTCTGCGGTTTATGGATGTGGTGCAAACAAAACTGGAATTTGTTAAGACAAATATGTTTTAGTGATAAATTATAGGCTACATTTGTAATATGTTTTAATCATTGGTTATGGTAATAGTGTGTCTGTTATTTGCTGTTGGTCTTTATTTTATTTATTTTTTATTACTTTTTCTATGAGAAAACCTAAATTTCCCTCTTGGAAACCATCCATCCTTTGCATCCGTCCATCCCATCCAGCCACCCAGTCATCCATCCTTGTATCCATCCATCCTTCCATATACTCACTCACTCATCCATCCATCCATCCATCCATCCATCCATCCATCCAAACAAATATCATCCAAACAAATCAACACCCATCCATTTAAAGCAACAAATCATATACAAACCAACACCCACCCATCCAAACAAACACCTGTCCATCCAAGCAAACAACAAACACTCACCCATCCTAACAAGCAACAAACACCCACCCGTCCCAACAACAAATACCCACACATTCATACAAACCAACACCCCCCCATCCAAACAAATACCCGTCCAGACAAACAAATAACTGTCCATCCAAACAAACAACAAACCCACCCATCCAAACAAGCAAGAAACACCCACCCGTCCAAAGTCCAAACAGACAAACAAATACCCACACATTCAAACAAACCAACACCCACCCGCACCCACCCACCCAAACAAATACCCATCTATCCAAACAAACACCCGTTCATCCATCCAAACAAACAACAAAACTCACCCATCCAAGCAGACAAACAAACTAACACCCACCCATCCAAACAAATACCCATCAATCCAGACAAACAAGAAACTCACCCATCCATTCAAACAAACAAACCAACACCCACCTGTCTAAACAGATAAACAACCACACACACATTCCAAACAAACAACCACACTTCCAAACAAACACAGACCAAGTTTCTCAACCACTTTGAGAGATACTTTTAGGACACACTTGCTTAAAGGTCGGGTAAGCTATATTTGAAAAACCCTGTTTGGAAGTTAGTCGGACCGACACACGAACAAACAACAACACGTGTGTAGCCAATCAGCATTAGGGGGCGTATGACGATGGAGGAGAGAAAACGAGCAAGAGGGAGTGCAGAATTTAGCGTCATTGTTAGTGCACTTGCCTCGCATGCCGGCGATCGGGGTTCGAGACCGACTCGGAGCAGTGCTGTTAGGATTGAGTTTTAGAGGCGGAGCAATTGACCGTTCGCAAAGACCCGCCCCCCTTAGTTACTGTCGCTATGTCCGACAAGCTACGCCGTTCTCACGCCACACCATGTTCTCACGCAGTGAAAAATACATCGCGGAGCAGAGAGGAGACTGACAACACGCTGACAGACAAGACAGACCAGGCTACTTTTCGGTTACGTTTGATATTAAACAAAGTCTCACCTTTCAAATTTGGTCATTTTTTAAAAGAAATTTAAACAATAAATACCGTTTTGTTGCGCTTTAATGTGCTGTGACAGATCGCTGTAGAGCATCAGTTAAAGCTGCTCGTGAACCGATCATCTCTTCCTTCTAGTTAATTTATAGCCTCAAATAAACATGAACAAACATAAGAATGAATGTTGTTTTAACCACGGAAAGGCGTCAGTACACTCCGTTTTTCGAGTTCAAATCCTCCTATGTTAATCTACTAACTATCCTGACTGCTTTGTCGGACAAAATGGCGGATGGTGAAGTATGATTGGTCAGATCACCTGTCAATCAAGCTCCCTGCGAAGGGTCAATTAAGAGAGGGGTGTGTTTGTTTGGGTTGATTTCAAATATCAACAATGTCCAACAGCGTTTTTTAAATATCGCTTACCCCACCTTTAAGTGCTGACAATTTTGTTTTACCCTTTACAGATCTGAGGACTCCATTTTGGAGGCTGTTGGCCTCTCGGAGAGGTAGTACATGCATGGCTCAGATGTGCTGTGTGATTTAGAGACTCTGAATGCCAATTAACTAAAATGGCTTGTCCCTTGCATGGTCTCGGTTGCAGTGGTGATTTAAGCTTGATGACTGGGGGATGGGTGGAGTGAAATGAAAGTGGAAGCTGTAACTGTTTGTGCAATTATGGCAGATGGGAAAAGGAATTGATATTTCAGCCTGATGATGAAAGGGTCCAGAAACCTGTGGGAACAAGTAGATGTATATCACAGTTCCTGGAAATCGTGCCATTGGGTCAAGCAAGCTTTACATTTTGTTGATACTAGTGTTTGTGCATATAGGCCTGCGTTTTGGTGGGATGGGCAGTTGAATGCTGTCTCTTTTCATCATTACACATATTGTTCAAACTCCATTGTTCAAAATTGTTGTTCTCAGACTTGTGTGACTACACAAGTCCTTTCACATATCTATATCTGCTGGCCATTGAAATATCCGTTATCTGTCCTCACTTAAAATAGCCGTTGCTATTAGTTACTGCAAGAATTTTCAGTAGTTGTCTGGGGAATCGTGTGAGAACGGTTGAGTTACTTTCCATGAGTTCTTTATGCTGTTACGTAGACTTGGTTATCAGCCAAATATGTGTCATTTGCACCAAAGAGATCAATATCACAATGTTTTTTCTTCCATGATGAAAAGGAGTGTGGGTAGTCATGAGGCAAAGCACGTGTGCTTTAAGAGTTTGACTGATATTGTAAAACAATTTTCATGGTGCAACTTGCTTGTTGTAATCTTAATTTGAATAATGGGTCAATGAAACCTCTAACTTTTTGTCCTACCTATTAATTTAAGATGTTAATTTGGGTAAAATATCAGGGTGAACTGTCTTGATATCATAATAAAAAAGCCTTAAAAAATAAAAATAAATAAAAGTAACTCTAATAACTTTTGAAAAGTAATGATGTTATTTATGGGGTCCGATTTAGTGGTCGACTGATGTTGTTTTTTTTGATGGCCAATGCTAATATCTGATAGCAGGGTGGCCGATATATATTTATTTTAATTAGTATTTAATAAATTAGAAGTAAATAAATAACTTGAAAATGAATCAAAAAAGAAATCTCTAAATTAAAGACTTACTTAAGATGGCAACTTCTTGATTTTGTAATAGTATTACAGTATTTTTCACAAATAAAGAAATTGTTGGAAAAATATGTATAAAAAGGAGGTAAACACTGTAACCAACAGGGCACTTACTAGGCTAGTCTGGTAAGTTTGTGCGGACTGGGAATCATATTTTTAAAAATAAAGACAAGGTAACGCTAATTTCACTTGCAGCACAGTGAAAATGACATGAATATGACATAGTGGGCAACTGAATAAAGCACAGCATAGTTTGAGCGTTCTCAGCGGCGTCAAAATAAAAGTCTTCTTTTCCAACACATCGGCCAAACAGAAAAACTTATCGGCCTATGCCGATATTTGAAAAATGGAAAATATCGGGTGATACTAGGCTATAGCGGCTTTGTCGATATATCGGTCGACCACTAGGGTCAGAATTACTAACAGCTTGCGCCAGCGCAAACCTACTTTTAGTGTTAAAAAACTACTGTCAGGATTTGCTAACGACACACAGTGAAAATTAGCGCTAAAAAGGCAAGGTTATTTTTGTGTCTGACCTTAATGCATGATATGCATTTGTAGAAGTTTCCCTTTCAGATGCAAAATGTATGGGCGGAGACTGTTTAAATGAATCATGCAAGGTGATTTACTAAGGTTAGCTTTTGTCAATTTACTGGTATTTGCGCCATTATAACGGCCCAAAAACCGGTCTTAAACCAGATGCTAATTTGCACTGCTCTTGGTAGATTGCGTTGGTCATTATGGAAATTATCCGGCTGCATCTGTGTTCTTTAATTTTCAGTAGATCACACGCAGATCTTTCCACTCCCAAAGGGGCTGTTTTGGAATTGCACTCTCATGCTAATTTGCCTATTTAGTATCTGGACCATGACGTTTTATTTTCTACTGAAAATAGTACAAAGGTTTTTCAGAACCACATGAAACCAACATAAATAACATCTTTCTCTTTATCATTGCTCCATGTATACTGAATGTGATATATTAGATCTGGTGTGCGCTCACAGTTACTATTTCTGGAGATTGGATTCTAATCTTGATTGTGTGTAATAATATCAAGCTCTTGGCAGGATTGAAGTTGCTAGGCTATTGCATTTCATTCTGTTTGTTTTGACTACGAGCAGACAAGCTTTGTTGTATAACTTCTGTCTCGCCTGAAGACATGCGATCATTCTGAATCAATGCAAACAAGCAAGACCCATCACACACTGTAGCATGCTTTGCTATTATAAAAAATGAATTTGAAGCCTCAAATATAGATCCTGTGTTGTTTATTGAGTGAACATCCGCTTAGCATCTGCTGTGACAGTCTGCTGAATGTCTGGCACCCCTGGTGTCATGACAGATTTTGCCCCCTGTGACATTGCCAGGTGGAGGATAGCTGAAAGAACTTTAGTTTGTTTTTCGGGTGGATTAGATTATTATACTATAGCATACTGCTATTTTGAAATCACAAAGTCTGCGATTCAATTAAATAATGCACTTGGGGTTTTCAGAGTAAAGCACTGCACTTTAATTATTTACATGTGTGCAGGCTACATGTTAATCAGAGCTGCTCCGTTCACAGTAAATGCTCTTCACATGAACTCAGTCTCTCCATGTGCTGTTTATTTGGGTTTCCAATAAAGTGTATTTAGGAACCCTTATAAAGTCTGACACGCTTTGTGTTTCATAGCGAATTGCTGTTATAATTTACGTGAGTGCTCGGTTAACAGGCTCCATTAATGTGCACCATTGCACCAGATTTGTAACGTAAATCATAAACCTACACCAACATCAATGTTTCTAAACATGAGAATTGTTGTTCATCGCAATTTCAAAATAAAAGTTTAAACTTTCGCTGTAGCATTTCTATCATAAACAAGTTGTCAAATATTTAAGATTAAGTTGATATTTGAATTAGTGCACAGTCCACCATGTTTATCTCCTCGCCAGAGCATTTAACTGCAGCATTCAAGAAAGAAATGTATTCTTATTAAAGCTGCTAAAGCACTAAGTGATTTTCTGTTTTTCTTTTGTTGTTTGATTCATATTAACAACAGCATATAGACCTATAGCATTAGGTACTGTAGCCTATATTATGCTGCTTTCACTTTAATACACAGATATAATAGCCTATAGGCTACACATGCAATTTCATTAGGCTACTTGCTGTTTATGTTCACAGACATAGCTGACTGTTTATGTGAACTTTGTGTGTTTTTGACGTATTCTTGTGTGCATTTGAGTTTAAGCGCAATAACATGTGAAAGAGAACTTAGTTTAATACTGTAGGATTACAAATTTAAGAATATGTTTAAGATCTGCTGATCCTACATCCTTACATAACATCACATGGAAAACTAAGGTGAACTACACTGTATTGGGCATTCAAGGTGAACATGATGGCACCAATTTACTGATTAGATTCAATATAGTTTACATTGAAGGGGTTTTGTCAGTCTTTGATATGTGTGAATGTTTGCATATTCTTAGTTCTTGTGACCATGTGATGTTTATACAATTTGGGGGCTACCATTATCTTCAGTCGGGGGTAATTGCCTCTATTGTCTTTAGTTGATTTGATTTAGTGGTTATCTCTAAGGCAGTGTGTAAGGTCAACACTTTTTTTTTTTTAAGGAAGGATATTCAGCACCTTTAAGGACTGCCCACTGAATGTAAAGTTCCCTTAGTCAGACTTGATGACTGCAACTACCGACAGCTTGTGTTCTCAATAAAGAATCGTTCTGAAGATACAACCAAATCTCCTGGTCTTCGCTTCTGAGTTTCCTACAATGCTCACTGCATGCACCGTCTTACATCCAGCTCTCTGTGCGCGTGCTTCGGATGTGTGCGTTCAGAAAACCATATAGTTTAGACTGATATGGCTTAAAACGTATTCAGATAATAACCTTTCACGATGAAGAACTACAATGTCACGTGAGCGTTTTCCGTCACTCTTAACACACATTAATGTTCTTGTCATGCTTCTTTCTCTCTTTAAAGGGTCCAGCGGAGTTCGAAAGATGACTATTACGGAGGTAAGCTTGTTCTCAAGTTGGATTACTCACTTTGTGTTAGTCATAGAGACTATTTCTTAAGTGCTCTCTAAATTCTATATCTGATGACCGTGTAGTTTCGTTTATCATTTCATCACTCAAATTTTCCCTCAGTAAAATCATCTTCCTGTTTAATGAGAATTTACATTCTTTCTAAATTGACTGACATTTAATCTCTTTGTCAGAATAATTTAACTAGAAGTGGAACACATGCTCAAATGCATACACCATAAGGGCAAGGATCATACCTTTAAGTTGACAAGTCTTCTCAGTGCGTTGTGGGATATGTAATGTTTGATCATTATAAAGCAGATCGTTCCATTCCTGACAGCTGATTGGTCAGTACAAAATGCAGAATATAATAAGGTCAGGCTATAAGGTATTTTCCAACAAAACAAATAAATAAATGAATTGGCCAATAGTAAAAAATAAAATTAATATATTATTAAATAAAAGCTTTGGGATAATAATTAACATTTAATGTTTGCTAGCTGGTTCCTTATTCCTGGTTCATGAGAGTCACAGTTTTGGAGCATGGTTGGAGTTAAACTGTAAATGTGTAACTTCAGCTAGGCCTACGTTTGTGATACGAACAGCCAGTCAGTAAAAATAGAGATTTAATTATCACAAATTCTCAAATTTCCTAATTTTCTCTTTAGAAGGTTAAGTTAAACTCATAAATTCGCACAAATTTTTGCAAAAACAGAAGTTTAAAGACAATATTCTAAAGATGGCTGCGCGCTTGTTTCTCTGGCGCATAAGGTCTATAGCAGCAAAAAGGCGCTCAAGGTCGTGCTGTATGGTAAATATGGGTTTAACTTTGCCCTTTAGTCATGACTGTATTCACAATATAGCACAGCTTCTTGATTTATCGCTAAATAGATGTCAGATCCTGCCTCGCTGGTTTTTGTGCTCTGTGCTTCATGCAGACATTTTCACCTTCCCTTGTTTTCTCAGTTTCTCTTCAGTCAGCCATGTACTTGTAAAATCTCAGATCAGTATCCACAGTTTCATCCAAGCCTGAGTGTTTTTTTTAGTTGCTGGACATTGGTAGAGGAATGTGAACACATGAGCCCTGTAGCCTGAAGTAAGGTTGACTTACTGTTACTGTGTGTTGATCAAACAGTCATGTGAGAAAGATCTTGAACAGGACAAATATTGACACAGTTAGATACACACACACTGCTCCCATTGTCAATTGAAGATTCACATGTATCAAGACAGTGAGAGGATGACCAGACTGACAGGAATTTGCGTGTCTGTGTTTGACTCGAAGAAAACCCTGACAAACAGGAAGTCAGACCTGGACAGATTTGAGGGCTCTTGAATCCCATCTATTGATGTGAAACCAGTTGACTTTTTCAGTTCCACTTTTATGTCTGTCACTCTTTTGTGTCTCTGTCTCTCCAACCTAGGGGCCAGGATCATCTCAGAGTATGAAGAAGACCATTGGTCACCGAGGAGTTGACCCCACAGGAGAAACGACTTACAAAAAGGTCAGCTGGCAGCCAAATGTGTCACCTGATAACAGAAGAAGGGCAAGAGAGAGAAACTGGGCTAGAAAAGAGGAACACACCAAAGGGAGGAGTAGGAAAGGAAAGAGAGGTTATGATGAGAGACATGCTGAAATAATGATGATGTAAAATTAAGCAGAATTAAGCATCTCCCACTCCTAATAATGACACATTCCAGCATTTGTTTTACTGGAAATTACTGTTTATTTTTATTTTTATAAATGCATTATGTTCCCACGCCACCTACGTAACAGCTAATTTATAGGTTATTTAAAATAACCATTGTGATATTTATCTAGTGTTTCCTTTCTGTTTGCACTTCTTTCTCACGCACTCTTCTCACACGTGCACTCATTCTTTGTCTGTAGACGACCTCCTCCGCCCTCAAAGGAGCCATCCAGCTGGGTATCGCGCACACGGTGGGCAGCCTCAGTCAGAAAGCTGAGAGAGATGTTCTCATGCAGGACTTTTATGTAGTAGAGAGCATCTTCTTCCCCAGGTGTGTGCACAAAAAGACCACCACTTATGTTAACCATAACTACTCAATCATGCACTATAGGTATTTAAATATCTATAGCTATTTAAATAGATTTGAATGGGTGTTGTGGGTGCCGACTGTTGTTAAGTGTGTGTGTCTAGAAAACTAAGTGAAATGCCATTATAGAGTCTTTGGGCATCATATGCGTGTTCAAACCTCTGAATCGAACAGTGGGCAGCTCGCCAGGTTATAAAACAGAAACTCATAACCCTGTCTCTGATTTGCTCTCCATGTCTTATCTCCTACAGTGAAGGAAGTAATTTGACTCCAGCGCATCACCACGGTGACTTCAGGTTTAAGACTTACGCCCCCATCGCCTTCCGTTATTTCAGAGAACTCTTCGGCATTCGACCTGATGACTACCTGGTTGGCTGAACCTAATAATATTTTATTATTTATTGTTTCCATAATATTAAAGGTGCAGTAAGAGGTTTTTGAGAAACGCTGCTGATATTTGAAATCACCAAAACAAATGCGCACCTTCCCAAAAGGATCACACCCCTATCTTGATAGCTCCGCCCCCAAATTCATGAACAGGCTATGCAACACAGACACCTCTCCATCATGAGCTGATTGGCTGTGTGTGGCACAGTGTGTTGTGGTGCTCAGTCCAATCCACTTTCAACATTGTTTCTCAGAAATCTCTTACTGCGCCTTTAATCATTGAGGATGAACCCTTGACCTTTTTTTTTTGTACTATAGAACACACACACACACACACACACACACACACACACACTCACACACCACCGTTCAGAAGTTTGGACTCAATAAGATTTTTTTTTTAAAGAAATTAAAAGGTTAGTTCACCCAAAAATGACATTTCTGTCATTAATTACTCATGTCGTTACAAACCCCTAAGAACTTTGTTCATCTTCTGAACACAAGCTCTCAAATTTCATCAAAAATATCTTCATTTGTGTTCTGAAGATGAACGAAGGTCTTATGGGTTTGGAAGGACATGAGTAATTAATGACAGAATTAGATTTTTTGGGTGAACTAACCCTTTAATACTTTTATTCAGCAAGTAAAGACATTTATAATGTCATATAATATTTATATTTCAAATTAATGCTGTTCTAACATGGTATTAAGCAGCAAAATTGTATTGAACATTGATAATAATAATAAATGCTTCTTTGAACACCAAATCAGCATTAGACTGATTTCTGAAAAATTCAGCTTTACCATCACAGGAATAAACTACTACATTTTAAAATGTATTAAAATAGAAAACAGTAATAGTATTTCACATTATTTCTACTTTACTCTTCTTTTATTTTTCTTTCAAAAACATAAAAAAAATCTTACCCACACCAAACTTTTGAACAGTATATTTACACATTTATATAACAGTCATCATCAGAGTTCATTGTCCTTAGGAACATCCCTCATGTGATTTCTTCCTGTCTGCAGTATTCTCTATGTAATGATCCTTTGATCGAACTGTCCAACCCTGGAGCGAGTGGATCAATATTTTATGTGACAAGCGATGATGAGTTCATTATTAAAACAGTGCAGCACAAGGAAGCAGAGTTTCTGCAGAAACTACTGCCCGGCTACTTCATGGTGAGCATTACACACGTGTGTTAGATACGTAGTACATGGCATAAGTCAAATTGTAGCATTCATCTTTGTCCAAATTGTGATATTACCGCATTTTTCACAACTTTCTATTCTCCGCTCCTCCTCCTTCAGAATCTGAATCAGAACAAGAGAACGCTGCTCCCGAAGTTTTACGGCTTGTATTGCGTGCAGGCGGGTGGGAAGAACATCCGTATCGTCGTGATGAATAACCTGTTGCCCCGCAGTGTGCCTATGCACCACAAATATGACCTGAAGGGCTCTACGTACAAGCGCCGGGCCTCCCCTAAAGAGAGAGAGAAAAAAGTCCCTACTTACAAAGACCTGGATTTCATCCAGGAAATGCCTGAGGGCATCCAACTAGAGCCGGACAACTACAGCGCCCTCTGCAAAACCATCCAGCGGGACTGCCTGGTGAGCATAGTTTAAACATTGAATCCAGGATTATGAAGATGTTGATAATGGGTATTCAGTGTACACTACCATTCAAAAGTTTGGGATCGGTATATTTTAATATTAATATCTTAATATTTTTGTGTAAATCATGGTACGTTCTTTTCCCAAAACTTTTGAACAGAAGAATGGCATAATCATTAAAGTGAATGGCATAATCATTAAAGTGATTTAAAATGTTGCAATACAGGATGACAATGTCAGATTCATAAGGCTCAAATTGTGAAAGAATGGTTGGGAGGGAGCATGAAGTGTCATTTTCACACATGAATTGGCACCTCTGAGTCCAGACCTTAAAGGGGACATATCATGCTAAATGCACTTTTTTAGCCCTTAAATGCATTTTGTTGTATATTTGGAGTGTTTAGAAGTACAGAAAAGATGAAATTATTCTCTTCAGGTGCTTCGTTGATATCTTTATATTCTGTTTTGGTCATATTTTTCAACCTGTTCCGATTTTTCTGTTATCTATGACGTTTTGTGAACTATCACGGCACAGTATTTGCAGCGGAACTGCCAAAGGACATTGACTTCCGCCCAACACTTCGAGCGATCCGCCATTATTATTTCTCGCTGCAATTTTGTAGTCCAAGCTAAAGGATGCAGAAGTTACGAGAGGGTAAGTTAAAATGTTCGGTTGTTGGATGTAGTAACCCACACGCTTTATTACACCGTCTAATGTAGATGAACTGCCGCGCTTGTGACAGGACGCATGTTTAACTGAAAGAACGAGCAGAGAGAGAGACCCGGTCTCGCGCGCGCTCGCACTCTCTCTCGGAGCCCGGCGAAAATGTAAACAAGACATCACCGTCTCCAAACTAGACGCAAAGAGTATAGAAGTAACAAGAGGCGAAACTCAATAGAACGTTCCATTGCAACAAACTCACCCATGCGCAGAGCTGCAGCTCCGCCATCTTGGACTGAACGCAACACCGCTGTCATACAGGCGGGAAGGAAGTCGACCGGAAGTTGAAGTCGGCCGGGTACCGCCATCTTGTAGCAGAACTTCACTTGCGTTAGCATCCCATTGACTCCCATTCATTTTGGCGTCACTTTGACAGCGAATAACTTTACATCTGAGGCGTTTAAAGACTCCATTTGTCCATTATTTATTTCTAAAGATACACGACAATGTATAAACTGCTCCATTCACTTGTAGCTTATGTTATGGCCTCGTAGAAGCAGTTTTTGTAAAAGTAGGCTAACGATTGCGTCATAACCACGCGACTCTCTGTCGCACATTAGAGAGATTACCGTATGGACGGGAGGAGAAGCTCGCGGTCAATCGGGGAGACGTGGAGGCGAAATGACAATATAATTAATCAGAATACCTAGCAAAAGTTGCTCCTGCTCCATGCTCATGGACAATTCCTACTTACACTCTCCGTCTCTGCAAGATTCGGAAGGGAATGATTCAGATTTCTCTTGGCACAGCTACTAGAAGACAGACGGGTTGCTCACGTGGTCCGTGTAACGCTTTGCTCGGTTTGAGTCTGCGCGTCAGGAAAGGAAGTGCTAAGAAATCGCTGAAAACGGGCTTCACTTGTCTCAATTGAGTTCCAATGGGGTCGCTGTGTCCATTTCTTTTACTGTCTATGCTGTCATAGGATTGAACTATACCGGTTCAAATTCAAAAGCGGTTAAATTAACTAAAAAGTAGTTTCTAGTTTTTAATATCTCTAGAGCAGACATCCCATGTCTCCCGGAAGATCCGGGAGTCTCCCGCATATTTATAGCGGCTCCCTGATGCCCGCAAATTAGCTAAAATCACCCGGAATCTAGAGCGAGCGAGCAAGAGCGCGCAGCTCCAAACCGTGTAACGTTAGAGCACACGGCAGAAAGGGTGAGGGAGCGAGATATCAACATATCAACCTAAAATGTGGAACACAACTTGTTCAGATTTTTTGCTTTCATTTTCTTGCAGTTCTAGAGTAAAATATATTTTGTAATATATATATATATATATATATATATATATATATTATATAAAATATAAATAATTATATTTTAAAATTTGTACATTTTAATAAACTCAAACTTATATAACTTTTTTCTGTTTCACTTTCATAATTTATTTCACTTCAACAATAATCTGACAAATTAAAACAAGACCAACCATAGTATTAACGTTACAACCATACTAACGTTACAACCATTTAAGTTTGGATAGTGATTTTCATGTTTAAGCGAAAAAAAGGTGACAGTTAAAGGGTTAATTTAGTGATAACAATGAATTAATAAAGCGGTCATTTGCCAGGTTAGGTGTTCATATATCTCTGAAAGTATGCGATTTAAAAAGCCCATTTTGAGTCTTGACAATTTCGACCAAATACATAACGTTAGCAAACTGTTACTGCGGTTATGGGATAGCTTACATTAACGTTACAGCACCTGTTATCGTTGACGTTAGCTCACTTTAAAGTTAATAAAACCTTTTCTACTTTACCTCTCTGGATCTTTGGGGAATCTATGAAATGCTAGTTGATTGGTTGTACACTGGTAGTTGTTGCAGTTGATGGCAGAACACTGTTTTCTTTGTTTGCAATTATTTTCAGACATAATGTTAATGCTGTACAGTAGTTGTGCTACCAGTAAAGCCGTTGGTTCAGTCCAAAATGGCGGCCGCGCTACCGAAGCGCCACCTAGTGGCTGTTGTCAAAACTGCAACGGAGTTTCGCCTCTTGTTACTTCTATACTCTTTGCTAGACGCTGTCTTGCTCTCTCTCCCTCGCACAAATTAATCAAAATAAATCGACACGGTGGTAAAAGGTCGGAAGACCAAAGTTTCATGTGTAAATACAGTAACACACCATTGCGATATATCCATATGAAGACGTTGTTCTGCAGGTTCGTCGTCTTCATTTTCATCTCGCTCCGGCTCCGACTCTGGCTCGAACATGTAAGGCTGGCTGGACAAGTCTTCCGTTGTTGACATTTTGTTAATAACGTGTGAATAAAAAGTTTCTGTGCCGCTAGATAATCCTATCTCTGCTATCAGACTACAAAAATGGCCGAACGGGGTGGAGTTGAACCTCTGCAACCTGGAGAGGGGGCGGGGTATGACGTGTCTCAATTGTATTTAAAGAGACCGCAGTAAAACGAGTTGCTGTCAGAAGCACCTCAGAAAAGGGGTAAAAAGGGGGCTTGTGGAGCTATAATAATGAGGAATTCAGACCCAAGCATTGCAGTTCCGCTTTATATAGACCACAAATGTATGATTTATATGTAAAAAGGAACAATTTAAAAGCATGATATGTCTCCTTTAAATTCATTGAGAGTCTTTGGGATGTGCTGGAGGAGACTTTACAGAGTGCTGGACTCTTGCATTGTCAATACAAAATCTTGAAAGCACCTCTCGGTGGAAGTAAATGCAGGGCTCCAGACTAACTTTTTTTATTAGGAGCGCTGTAGCCCCTGACTTAAAATTTTAGGAGCGCAAGCAGAAAATTTAGGGGCACACCTTAAATCACCTTGCAATGCAATTATTCACATTTTCCCCCAAAATAACTGTATTACTGACAAATGCTTTGATAATAAATAGCCTTAACGTACAGAAATTACAATGTGCAGTTTTATTTTAAGTTCACAGGGCACCAGACTAACATTTGAGGGCAGCGGCACTAAGTTCTACAGAAAGTATTTGGTAGCACTGTGGGATGACAAAGCACTGAGCTTAATTTGAGGTGTATAGATAAAGTTAACTTTAATTATTATCATTCATAATGTCTTAATATTAATTCAAAAGCAAAATGAGTGACAAAATAGATATTAGGGAGTGAAAATAGCCAGTAAGCGTCCTCTGCAGCTATGTTTACAATAGTAATTTAATCTTTATCTTTTTTTTTTTTTAAATAAGTGTGAGTTTTCCTACTTCTTGAAACTTTTAGTTTTATAAATAGGTACAATCTTTAAAGGATGAACAAAAAATGTTTTGGTCAACACATTAAAAATAACATTTAAATATGATAATATAGTTTTGAAGTGCTGGAAAAATATGTGTAGGCTACTGTTATAACCACAGTATACCATAGTTACAGTTAGTGTTACTACAGTAAATCCAAGGTGAATGTTGCTGATCTGTGGACCTAAAGCCTTCTATAACTTGTTCGCTCATTGCACATGTTTCTCCTGGTTTCCACGTCAGCGCTGTTTGATCTGATATGGTTTATAACAGATAATTCTGCGTCAAATCTGAATGTTTCTCACTGGATCTCGCAGCAATGTTATTAATTCTGTCGCAAACTCAATGGATTTCTTCACTGGATCTCCACGATGTAACTGTTTCGCGTGATCGCGATCGGCCCGCGACTGGCGAGAGAAGCTCTGCGCTGTCTATTATTGGTTCGAACTATTAAACGGTCTGTGAAGCAGAATGAGTGCTGAGTAGCGCAGTTTTTTTCCACTTTCATTTTGTTTTTATTTATTAACATGTCACGGCATACTCTATGCTTGAGGCTGAGATTGAGTGTTTAAACTGCGAAGTGCCTGCACTGTCTGCAAACTTCGTTTTCCCCGCAGTTCTGGGGTAGCGACTGCCACATTCGTAGCTCATGGAGTTCATCTCCTTACAGTACCCCAACCAGCTGAATTCTCGTAGCCAGTCTTCCCGAAAATAGTGGGTTCAGGCCTTTATCACCTTACAAACCTCTGACTCTGAATCATCATCATCCGACTTTGTCTGTCCGTGACATGGATATTTGTCTCCGTCTCCTTCCCACGGACGTTTACGCGCGCTCGATTATCTCTAGGACCCTCCCCCTCCACACATTAGCCAGTTACAGTGGCCATTCCCTATTCTTCTCACACTCATTGGCCTGCCACACATTCCAGATTCATTGACGCGCCCCTTCCACGTTTAACGTGAAAAAATAAAAAAATAAATTACTGGTCGCACATGTGCGACTGGGTGTAAAATTCAGTCGCACACTCTCAAATTTTGGTCGCAAAATGCGACCATTTGGTCGCAGTCTGGAGCCCTGAAATGTGTTATCAGAGGTGCCAATTCTTGTGTGAAAATGACTCTTCATGCTCCCTCCCAACCATTCTTTCACAATTTGAGCCTGATGAATCTTGACATTGTCATCCTGGAATATGGCCATGATGTGTCTCCCTACATGCTTGTTTAAGAAATGAAAAGCTACACACTCCATCAATTTGGGTTAGAAGAACTGTTGCCAAACATATAACATGCTAGAAACATAATAATCACTGCAATAATGATCCAATCATAGACTATTTAAATCCAAACAGCAAATCATTTTTTGGCTGGGTTGTGTATATTGTTGCATATATATGAAAATCATTTTGCACTGTATTTTATTTCATGCATTCAACATTTTGAATCTTTTTGGCTTCAATAGTTTGGTTGAAAAAATGCTTTCTGTGTCAATTAAATGAATAACCATTGTGGTGCAAATATGTAAATATCCAGATATACGTATTGAAAATTGTCAAAAACAAGATTTGTTTAGTTAATCTATCTCTGTATTTGACAGCTGCTACAGAGCTTTAAGATTATGGACTACAGTCTGTTGGTGGGGATCCACAACACGGATCAGGCATGTCGTGAGCGAGCAGGGGCAGTAGAGGGCGGGGGGTCCGAGGGGGCCGTGACCCCAGACCACAGGAGGCCGCAGACTCAGAAAGCTCTGTACAGCACCGCGATGGAGTCCATACAGGGAGAGGCCAAAGGGAAAGGAACCCTGGAAACAGAGGACCAGTTAGTCAGCATCTTACTATTCTACTCGCTTATGTTCTCTGTTTGATTTTCTTCCCATCTATGCAGTTAATTCACACATCCATCCATTTTATGTGCTTTTCTAAGTCTGTCCTGTCCTCTTCGACTTTCTAATTGTTTCATCTTTCTCCCACACTATAATCCCTTTCTTCATTACTTTAAAATGAAAATTAGCCCATGATTTACTCACCATCAAGCCATCTTTTGGTGTATATGACTTTCTTCTTTCAGACGAATACAATCAGAGTTATATTAATATACACCCTGATGCTTACGAGCTTTATAATGGCAGTGGATTGCAACCATCAGATCGAAGCTCAAAAAAGTGCATCCATCCATTATATAAGAAATCTACATGACTGCGGGGGGTTAATAAAGACCTTCTGAAGCAAAGCCATGAGTTTGTGTAAGAAAAAATATTCATATTTAAAACATAAAGTAAAGTAACTAGCTTCCAGCCAAACGAACATATGGATTCAACTTAAGTGTAAAGCGCAACTTATGCGAGTAATGCGACGTACTGCTGATATTTACGCTACGCCATGACGCACTACGCTACTTCTGACTTGAGTTGCGCTTTAGACGTAAGTAGACTGCTTATGACCGTTTTGCCGAAAGCTAGAATTTTACTTGTAACGTGTTAATTATGATTATTTTTCTTACACAAACTCATCACTTTGCTTCAGAAGGTCTTTATTAACCCCCTGGAGTCGTGTGGAGTTCTTATATAATGGATGGATGCACTTTTTTGAGCTTCAATCTGATGGTTGCAATCCACTGCCATTATAAAGCTTGGAAGCATCAGGGTGTTTATTAATATAACTCAGACTGTATTCGTCTGAAAGAAGAAAGTCATATACACCTAGGATGACTTGAGGGTGAGTAAAACATGGGCTGATTTTCATTTTAAAGTGAACTACTCCTTTAAGCCTGTGTGCTGTGAGGATTTTGGCCACAATTTGGCCGTCTGAGACAAATTTTGTAAAGATTCCTCTGATCCTAGGCTAAAATCTGCAGTCTTTAATCACTAGTTTAACATGTTCGCCGACAGCCGATTAATGGCCCTTGTGATCAGATTTGACCTCTGATGAAATTCTGTCAGTGTCAGAAGATTTGACGCACAGTCTTGTAGTGTGGCTTCTCCTACGACAACCAACCATTTTAAAACCAATAGGAGCGCTGTAATGGAAACAACAGCGCAGAATCTGATGACACAATTAGTGCAACAACAAACCATTTTTAAATTTTCTCCCATTTTCCTTTTCAAGACAAGTCATGATCAAAATTAACGCTAGAGATTTGTTTTTGTTTTCTAGCCACCATTTCTATCCCGCATGTAAATGCTGCTCACAGCCTCCGAACGTGTCACGGATTGATGTAAAACTCCAGACGACTCTTCTTGAATGCGTCCGTTTTTAACGTGTCTTGACTGCCATACAATGACAGTCTGACATTAATGACTGACAGCTCAGATCCTACAGTGTGATATGGCTTACAGCGGGGATCATGTTCTTACAGTCTGAAAAGCAACATTTGTAAAGGACTATTATAAAAAAAAAAGAAATTATGAATGTCATTTAATGCATGCAATGCAATTTCCTGTTTTGTCCGTAGATGGGGAGGAATCCCAGCACGCAGCAGTAAAGGAGACAGAATACTGGTTTATATTGGGATCATCGACATATTACAGTCATACAGGTGACTAGTCACAGACAAGAGTTGTGTGTGCATGCTTACATGTTTGTGACCATCATTAATAATCTCTCCTTTGTTTCTTTTGTCAGATTTATTAAAAAAATAGAGCATTCCTGGAAGGCCTTGGTTCACGATGGGGTAAGTCATCTGTTCCTTATGGTTTCCTAACCGTATGGTTATTTTGCACTTAGTTGTTTGCAACCTTTGTGAGATAAATAGCACTCTAAACTTTCACGTTGTAGGACACGGTCTCTGTACATCGGCCCGGATTCTACGCTGAGCGATTCCAGCGTTTCATGTGCAGCACAGTTTTTAAGAAAGCACGTAAGTAAAAAAAAACACATCTACTGTCCAGCAAGTCTTTAAAGGGTTAGTTCATCCAAAAATTTTAATTAATTTATCATTTACTCACCCTCCAATCCATAAGACATTCATTCATTTTCAAAACACTGGGGTATTTTTATGAAACCTGAAAGATTTCTGTCCCTCCATTGAAAGTTCATAAATGCATTGTAAAAGTAATGTGAAGTCTTGCGAAGAGACGCGGTAGAATTATTTACGTGAAACTTTGATCAACCCACATTCAAACAGCAAATCAAAAGCCTAAATTTAAATATTCATCATGTAAAGTGATTGTTTCTCGTCAGAAGACTTGGATTAAACCTCTCAATCCAAATGGATTACTTTTGTGATATCTTTATAACTTTTTGAAACTTGAAACTTTTGACGTAATAGACTATATTTCAATGGAGGGACAGAAATCTTTCAGGTTTCATTAAAGGTAGGGTAGGTAGGATTTTTATAAAAAACTTTTTTTAAAAAAGGTTAAAACTGTCTTTATATACCAATACATAATTAAAATGTAAGTGCTCTGAAAAAGAGAGTATAAAAATCGAGTGACTGTAGACCTTTTAATCTGCAATAAACACAGCTCATTATTTCCATTCGGGACGAAACAATTGATTGGTTTGGGCGACTGTCACTCACTCTCGCAACCATGGCTACCACCCCTGTTGCTAGATCTGCCCATATGCGCGCGCACCCGTTTGATTTGAGGAGTGCAAGAGGCGCGGAACCTACGAAGAGTAAAATTATGGCAGAGAAAGAGCATTCAAAATTCAAAGCACCTGCATATGCAGTCAGGGAAGGCAAACAAGGCAAAAACTACTTCCTCGGACCCTGGTTGCCTGCGCTCTTGAACGACCTCCTCTGCTTCGCCCTCGACCCCGGACCTGTCCTCGAACCGTCGAAGCGCTACTTGTCAACGGAGTGTAGTCCTCATTAGAGTCAACAATGTTTTCATCATGGAAACTCGCAAAACACCGTATATGTTATGAATCTTACACGAAATTCACCTTCATCACAGTGTAACTGATTGTAATGGACAAACGTGCATCAATGCAACCTGTTTTTAGCTTTGCCTTATAAATATAGCTCGTTACCTATAAATATATCTTGTTACCGAATCAAACAAAGTATATTTTAAACTTTACCCGTATCGATATGCTAGCTTGATAGTGAGTACTAAAATAAATCTTATTTGTTTATATTTATAGTGATAAAGTTAGGTATTTTATTACATGTGATTCTGACATGATGTCACTGCATGCACTGCGCTCCTTCCTCTCCACTCGTCTCAGGTAAATAAATGCGTCTTCCAGCTGAGCCTGAGCGTTTGGCGTCGCACGTTCATGTGTTTTGGGGGCGTGGCTTTGGAAGGAGCCCAGAAGGGAGGGGGTGGAGTGAATGGAAATAATGAGCTGTGTTTACAACAGTCGTGAGAGGTCTACAGACACTCGATTTTTATACTCTCTTTTTCAGAGTACTTACATTTTAATTATGTATTGGTATATAAAGACAGTTTAAACAAATTTGGAATGTTTTTTTTTTTTTTTGAAAAATCCTACCTACCCTGCCTTTAATGTTTGAGTTGGGGGAGGCTCGACATGCGAAGGGGCGTTTGCAAGGTTGTTTGAAAATATAAATTATTTTTGAAGTTCCGCTAGGTGCCACTAGTGTCGCAAAAACTACATGCTTCACCTTTAAGTCATGTCTTTATTTTGTCAATTGAACTTTTAGTGTTTTTTTGATGTCATCGCCCTGTGCCTCTCTCTCCGTTCCCAGTAAAATCTTCCCCCTCAAAGAAGAGTCGAAGTGGCTGTTCGAGTGTTGTGAGACGGCTTCCTATGGGAAGCTCTGCTCCGGCTCCTGGCGGACAGACAGTTGCTGATGCCAGACTCGTGTACCGTTCTCACCTTTCCCAGTCCGATACAGAAGGAGAGAGCGGTGAGTGCCGCAAACAAAACTATTTACATCAAGTCTGTTACAGAATTTACTACTTTCTTTAAACAAAAGTTGGGATACGGCAGTGAATCATCATAGCCATTGAATGCAAAGCAGTAGGCGTGTCACTGTGCATTGTTTTAAAATATTTTTGTGTATGCTTTTCAGCTGATTCAGATTTAGATAACTCCCTGTGATTGTCATTCTCAGGCATGCAGTCGGGCAGACCGGACCTGCTCCAACAAACCGATCCCTTGGCAGGGAGCTCTAGTGAGTTTGCAGCATCAAATATGTCCAACTCCTCACAAGGCAGCACAGGAATGGCATCATCATCACCTCCTCAAAGGTACCTCCACACTACCTCTCTTTAACTTTTTTCAGTTCTAATCTCTCTCTTTTTTGATTTTTGTGTAGTTTTCTTGCAGTCTTTTTTTGTCTGTTATATATCTTCATCATCATCATCATCATCTCTCTTGTTTAAATCTCTCTGGCACAGTTTCTCCTTCGTTTGTATAACTACGGCTGCTCACTTACAGGTCAGTAGGGGTGGAGGTGCACAAATCTGCAGTTACTGAGCCTGACAACAGCGCCCCCCACAGGTAAAACCAAACGCGCGCACACACATTTCTCCTCTCATCACCTCTCACGCCTGTCAAGGCAGTACCCGTGTCTTGAACATTGGAGAGGACCAATTTTTTAGAGTAATACATTTAAACAATTATGCAATTGATGGACAGAATGCTCAAGAATAGCTGTTTTTTCAAGGCATCTGAACCGCATCTCTTCACAGCAGATTATTAAGCTCAGATGGCCAAAATACCATCATATGTAGGCTACGCACAAACAATAAGCGCATTTAGCCGAGCACACAGCACTGTTTTGAATGTTTAGTAAGTTCTGTCACAAATTATATAAAAGCCGACCAATCAGGTTGTGAATGTATCCCTATGCCTTTAGCTTCAGTATCTTTAGGTTCGGTGTTAAAATGCCAATTTACCAGGACTAAATGTTTTTTTTTTTTATCCGAACTGAACTACAAGTGTGAACACACCCTTTAGAATGATTTCTGAAGGATCGTGTGACACTAAATACTGGAGTAATGGAGTAAAAATTCAGCCTTACCATTACAGGAATACATTACATTTTAAAATATATTGAAATAGATAACAGTTATTTTAAATTGTAATAATATTTCACAGTTTCTACTGTATTTTTGATCAAATAAATGCAGCCTTCGTGAGCTTAAGAGACTTCTTTCAAAAACATTCAAAAATTTTACCAACCTCAAACTTTGTGAATGTGTTTGGAACAATAGGGTGGTATATAATGACACAATTTAGGAAAGAGAGACCAATCCTTCATCTTTCGCTCTCTTCTTCAGCTCTGGAGCCGAATGCTTAGATGAGCAGTTAAGCAACGAAGATGCCATTTCGCTCAAAGACATCATCCCAGAGACTGACATTTGTTTTGTAAGTTGTATATAATCTCCAAATAATATCATTGAGCCAAAAATGTGATTTTATTAAAGACCATATTGCTTGTTTCCAGTAAGAGCAGAGCGACGTCTGAAGACACTGGAGCAGAGCATTTAAGCGAGAGATGGACACACAGAAACTCAAGAGAGACGAAGGGCTATGCTATGAGCACTGCTATGATGGCAGTTTTCTCTCAATGGGAGCTTGGGAAAGAACTCAACGTCCTCAGCACAATGAAGTGTGTTTTAAAAGTGAGTGAGTGAGAAACACAGGGAATGAAGAAAAGCCATTGAGCAAGGAGCTTTGATGGCTTTTTCTCTTTCTCTTGCACAGGAAATGCTGCTAAAACCAGTTTTAACCACAAAGTTATTGGAAAAGTGATGTTACGATCTCAGTCACATTCTTTACTGCCTTTCTCTCTTAAACTTTTAAAACAGGGCAAGCAGGATGCACAAACCAATTTTAGTTTTCTCTGCCTAGCTAGTGCTGGGAGAAAAAAACGTGTTACGCAGTTGGCACCACTTTATATTATCCTTGGAGGCTATGTTGCATAAATCTTTATTTATATAGGTCTGTAAACCTTTTGATTCTCTCTGAACTGGTGTAACTTGGAGTAACGGCTGCTAGCGCTCCAGTATGTTTATCTCAGAAGGCGTTATGTTCGAGATGAGCAGGCAACTTCTGTTTCTCAGTGGCTTTCTGTGAATACATATGAAGGTTCATTTTTATGTCTATTCTTTATGAGTAAACCTGATGAGAGCATCGTTTTTCCAGCTCTTTCTGTGTCGAGACATCATGTGCCCTTAGAGCGACAAAAAAAAATAGGGGAAAAACGACCAAAAACGATTCCCACTTTTAAAAAAAATAAATGCGTTTGAGTGTTACAGATAAAATAGCTTTGTATCTTCTAAATACGCCGCATTCAGGCTTAGTCTTTCATGGTTAGTTGCTTTACAATTGCCTTCTTACAGGTGCCACAAGTAGATTTAGATATTTTGTTTTGCAAATATAATTGTCTCTATGCATCTGTCTTTAGCATTTGCCCATTGCAAGTTGCCCCTCCACATTGGACCAATCAACTGTCAAGGTTGAGAAATGGACGGATCCGCATGCATGTCGTATTCTAGTTTTAATGCACATATTGCTGCCTTGCCAAGGGCCCCGTAATATTAGTGTACTGTATTCATGTATATAGTTCTGTAAATAATTATTCATTCTGTGCTTCTTTACATGTATAAAACGCTACGAAAGTGCTCTTCCAGCACAGCAGCTCTTGTATTTTAATTGTTAATGAATAGACTGACTGATTGATCGATGTGCCATGACGTCTTCCAATCATCCGCCTTAATGCAGCTCGCGTTGGTATGAAAACACTCATTTCTGCTGGTTACAGAAATCACTCGGACCAACATGGATCTGCTCAAGTCATTTCAGATCTACCTGTTACAGATGTTTTTGTTACTCGGTGCATGCTTTCTGGCCTTTTCATACAAACCTATATGTTTTCTAGCATTATACACAGTCCTATAATGTGTAGATAGGACTGAAAAGCCTTTCAGAGCTGTTTGAATATCAGGAATGTAGACTTCATTTACATTCTAACGTCATATTGTCGGTATATAAGAAGGCTTGAGAATATTCGCAGTTGATTTCTAGTTGACGGGGATGTTAGATCTGTTCAACAGTTGTAGTTCGACTCACCCTGAGAATAAATAATAATTTAAACTGAGCAAAGAAAGAAAATGGACTCTAATGGACTTTACCAAGGGCACATGTGAACACTTTAGAGGAGCTGGAAAGAGTCTTCGGCTCACTTCAAGCTCTCTGATGAATCCGCCTTTCTGTTATCACACCCGTTCGGATCGATTTAACAGAGGAAGTAGTTGTTAATGGATCCATTGGTTGACAGGCATTACTTACAGTTTCTCTTTGGCCGATTCCAGGCCCTGATACCTCTGCCACACACAGATCTGAGACTGACAATGCAGTCTTGAAGTACTTAGAAGAAGGGCTGACTGTAGGCTTGAACAGTGTTGTGTTGTCCCAAATAAAACAGTCGGTGAACCGCAGAAGGGATCGTTTGCCAAGGATTTGTCTTTGCAGACCTGAAGAAAATGCAGATAGAACATGTACAGGAAGTACATCGACAGTCTGTATTGAAGAAACCTAAAATGCTTCACAGCGGATGCAGTATTTATGCATATTCTGTTTAATGTATTTTAATCAAAGTGATAATGTATACTTGTGCACAGAAGTTTGGTTTGGGTATTTTTCTGTCTTTTGGTTTGAATCATTTCAATGTCTATTGTTCAAGTCTTTGTCAGATCATTTTGATAATGCACCTTAATGCTTCACAATACCGTTTTATCCAGGGGGGAAAGAACGATCTCTAAAAAGCTAGGTCTAAACTCACAGTTGTCCTCTGAAAGTACACGTTTCAGGATTTGCTTTGGCACTGATATTAAAAACAAAGTTAAGCAGTTTGGTATATTTTACTGGTTTTGGTCACACAAGTTTTTTTTACAGCGTTTCTAAACTTTATGGATTATTTGCGAATGTCAAATGTTACCTAGATTCACACTTAACTCTAGAGTCCTACAGTACAGTGAATAAAATAAGATTAACAATGCCCTGATTAACATTTTTACATTTTATAGTACACTTTTATCGCCTCTCTGTTGAAGGATTTTGGGGTCTATGTAATGAAGTTACTTTTATAAAAACTAGTATTGCACACAATGTTTGTATTCATTTCACTTTCCAATGTGGTGCTTGTATCTGCTCTGCATGATGCATCTTCTTTTATAGTTTTGAGGTTCTGAAATTCATAAACCATAAACTGATCTTGGATCAGCTCTCAGTGGCTTAATTTCACAGTTGGCTTGTGTAGTTTTCTGCTAGGTTTTTGGATCTTCACAATTCAGGCCTCACTCATTTATGTTTCTGTTATTTATTAATTTGTGTTTTTGGTCTCAAGATGCAAAAATAACTGCCTTTCTCTGTGACCAACACTCAATACTGATCTATTCTTACAGGCTAGAAACCCACACTAAAACTTCTCGACTTAAATATCCCAATATACTCAAATATTTTAACCTGACAATGTGTAATGTGAATGAAAGTAAGACCGCAAACGCATTGAGCGCGATATTCTTCACGCTTTGGTTCATGTAGGGCTTTGTCCAGTCTTTGTATTAATACAGCGAAACAGATATTTGCACAACAGACACATCTGATTAAATGCTGGCAACTCTGACACTAAACAGACCAACCAATCTACTGCAATATGAACGATTCTGCCAATGTATTTCAGTGATTGTATTTATTAAGAAATGTCTTGTTTTTCTTTTTTACTTTGTCTTTGTACGTATTTTGAATTCTCTTTGTACCGTAGATGATTGTATGTATTACATAATCTTTAGTATGAATTTTATTTTGGGTCTGAGGGAAGTTCTTGACAATATAAACCATTTTTGTATTTTATGTGTTTGTGTCCAAGGTAAATATTCCTATTCATTCTAAATCTGTGAAAGCTCTTCCTCGGCTTTTCTACTTGTGAATGTCTGGCGGTGTCAGGAGCAAGACTGGCAACCGTAAGTGCTTTGAGGACTATATTTTTACCTGGCCTGTATAAAACGTGTATATAATATGTATATAAGCGAGTCACGGAAATGCCTTTTTCTTGTGTGGTGTTTGCAGCCTGTTTCTCCTACCATCTTTCAGTGATGTGGTGATTCTGTTTTTTCACATTGTCTTTCTGATTTAAAAAGAATAAAATATTTTCCAAACCATTGCTGTGATTTTAAAATATTTTTTTTCCAAATCAATGCATTACCTAACATTAACAATGAGGAATGTATTTGTTACAGTATTTATCTTTAACGTTAGTTAACTAACAATAAAGTTGTATAAAAATACAACTGTATTATTAGTTCATATTAGCTCAAGTTCATTTTAACGTATTAATAAATGTTGAAATTAAGATTAATAAATGTTATTTTTCATTGTTAGTTCATTATAATGTAGTTAACTAATGTTAAATGAAACATTGTGTTTCCTTATTGTGTTTATAAGTGTTACCAAAATTACAATGAATGCTAGCCAGCACACACGCTGCATTTGTAAATGAAAATGTCAGAAACTAATACATATTTTACGAAAAGTAGTTGTCGTCAGTTGAACAGTTAATGAGGATTGATCGAAAACAACACATTATGAACTACATTTCCCATGATTCCTATCAGCGCTACTTTAACCAATAAGGGTCCACTTACGCGCTTGCGTCACGTAGAGCGACAGAACGTTTTCAAGATGGTGCTTGAAAGTACTATGGTCTGGTAAGAAAAATTACTTTATATTCTTCAAACGTCAGATGTAGTTTGATAAATGTGATGTGTTTGAAATATTAGGCAATTGTGTAGTGAAGTGTTGTGAATTGGAGTTGAGAGAGCGGTTGTGTGGAACAGAATGACAGATGTGCGGTTTTCCTTAGTCATGATGGAACCTCAGCTTGTTAAACAGCTTCTTTGTGTTGACATGTTATGAGGGGAAAACGTTAGAAAGCTCATAGCTGCGAGTTGTCCTGTTATGAAATTAATTAGTTTTGAATGTAAATTGTCGGTTTTATTTTCTTGTAACAATATAGGTTTTTGTATAAATAACTAACGTTATCCATAATATCCAGATAGGTTTTAAAATCCTTCTTTTTACTTTCAATTTGCTAGCATAATAAACTCTTTAATCTGGATGGCGTCCTCAGCCTTTTATTAACAAGATTTTATATTTAAATATTAAATAGAACTCCTAATTCCTATGTTGAGTGGACAATGGACATTATTTATTTATTTATATATGTATATGTGTTTGTGTGTGTTTATTATTTCTAGTGTGGACAACAGTGAATATATGCGGAATGGAGACTTCTTACCTACCAGACTTCAGGCCCAGCAAGACGCTGTCAACATCATCTGTCATTCAAAAACTCGGAGTAACCCAGAAAACAATGTTGGGCTCATCACTATGGCCAAGTAGGATGGCGTTTTTTATACTTTATTTATGTTACTCACAGGTATAATTTGGGATTATTGTGTATGAGAAGAGATCCACTGTGTGTGTTTCAGTAACTGTGAGGTCCTGACCACACTGACCCCTGACACGGGCCGGATCCTATCGAAGCTTCATGCCGTTCAGCCCATAGGAGTCATCTGCTTCTGCACTGGCATCAGAGTAGCACATGTGAGTGGGCCAGATCACATCACAATTCTATTTGATTTATTTTTAGAATTTATTTGATCAATATCTATTTTTTATTAATGTTTTTATTTTGCCACTAAGATCCACAATTGTAACCATGATTTCTTGCACCAAAAACGGTCATAATTTACTTTGGATGACCATTTTTACACCTTATGTCTGAGCCTTAGAATGAAATTGTTTGATTTTTGCTACTGTAACTTTCAAAATTGTATGATCATCCTTTTAGGAACATCATTTCTTATGAATTATTTGCATGTGAAATGAGTAACAACATCAAACCTCAGAAGTTAGTTATTGTTTTGGCAGCTTGGTTGCGATAAACGGCCTTTTTATTTTGAACTAGTGAAGTTTTAAGTTCAGAATGTTACAGGATATTTACATAAAACATTTTACTATTTTATTTCAAAAGATCAATAAGAAATATATATATATATATATATGTGTGTGTGTTTAATATTTAATATCTGTTGAAATTAAATAGTAAATAATTGCAAAATGTGTGTATATGTACACACACATTTTCCTATTATATACTTAACTATTTAATTTCAAAAGATATATATATATATACACTTATTGATCTTTTGAAATAAAATGTTAAATGTATAGATATTTCTTTCTTTTTATTTTTATTATATAAATTTTTCCTAAAGTCCTCTATACACTTATATTTCTGATTCTCTCTGCTCTTCACTGTTTCACAGCTGGCATTGAAACACAGACAGGGAAAGAACCATAAGATGAGGATCATTGCTTTTGTGGGAAGCCCTGTGGAGGACCTGGAGAAAGATGTGAGAAAGATGTGTTTTTTCTTCTTCATGCATCTTGGGTGTAAACATTGGCCGTATGAGTTTGATTTTAAAAAAGGCCAATATAATGTGTTAGTGACCTCCTCATTTGTGTCTCTCTCTCAGTTGGTGAAAATGGCAAAACGTTTGAAGAAGGAAAAAGTCAGCGTTGACATTGTTAACTTTGGAGAAGAGGTGAACATTTATTCTGAGGGAATGTATTTGACCACACTCCTCCAGAAATGACTTATTTTTCCTTGTCATTTACTCCCATTTTCTTTTTGTCTTTTAGGAGTTCAACACGGATAAGCTGACCGTGTTTGTGAACACCCTAAATGGAAAGGAGGGTGTAGGCTCTCACCTGGTAACGGTGCCTCCGGGCCCGAGCCTGGCAGATGCTCTTCTGTCCTCTCCTATCATGGCTGGAGAGGGTGGCACCGTCATCGGCCTGGGTCCCAGTGACTTCGAGTTTGGAGTGGACCCCAGCGCAGACCCTGAGCTCGCTCTGGTTAGTAGCACACAGGACAAACTCCTCTGCTAGAAATGCTCCAGATTATAACGGTCTGTGTCTCTGTTCCAGGCTCTGCGTGTGTCGATGGAGGAGCAGAGACAGAGGCAGGAGGAGGAGGCTCGCAGGGTAACAGTGGCTTCAGCTGCAGAGGTTGGAGTCGCATCACCCACTGCAGATGGTGAGAGAAGGAGGGGCATGTTTAAATGAGGATTGAAGCAGATGGGGTTTGTGGACACATCGGAGTGTAGCTGTGGGTTTTTGATTTAAGTGGAGCCCCTAAAACAGGGTTTCTCAAACTCGGTCCTGGAGGCCCACTGTCCTGCACAGTTTAGCTCCAACCCTGATCAAACACACCTAGCTGTGAGTTTCTAGTGATCCTGATGACATTGATTAGCTTGCTCAATTAACTTTTGCTCCTCCAGGACCGAGTTTGAGAAACCCTGGTCTAAAGCGATACAAGCCTCGATACGTGCTTTACTGAAAAGCTTCCGAGATTTCTCGACACGCTCCGAACAACATAACATATTTGTTGAGTTGTGTATAAGGAAAGTTTCTCTATGCTCCAAATTGAAGAGTGTACCATGTATTTTAACCGTATAAGATTGTTTAATGAGAAGTCAGTGTTTAATGTGACCTGATGTCTTCTGTATTTGTGTTAGAGTCTGAAAATGCCCTGCTGAAGATGTCGACGGCTCCTGCTCTGCCCGATTTCAGCCGCATGACGGAGGATGAACAGATCGCATATGCCCTACAGATGTCCATGCAAGGAGGAGGTCAGGCTTATTACTCTTCATAATTTCTTGTTTTTGGTTTTCTTAGTCATTTTTATATGATTTTTTTATACAACCACATGTTTGTCTTTGTGCGCAGAGTTTGGCTGTTCAGAGGCCATGGATGTGGAAACAAGTGCAGCAGCCGACAGTGAAGCTCCTAAGGTGCGTTTCACAGCTCTTTTCCTCCAACCAGATCTGCTTTCTTATAGAGAGGAGATGAGAATCCTAGATCGAAACACAGACATGTTGTGGGAATAATCAAAAGCAGCTGCAAATTCTTCATTCCCATCATTCAAAAGCCATTGCTACATATGCGAGTCAAAACCACACAAAACAGAATAACAGAAACATTACATGTTATTAGATTTGTGAGTAGTACGCAGAATGCAACGCCATATATTAGGGCTGCAGCTATCGATTAATTTAGTACTATAGTATTCTACCGATTACTCCACCGATTAATCGAGTAATCGGATAAAAATGTGTGGTAATAAAAATAGATCCAAGTGAACAACAGCCTTTAAAATGACTTAAAATACAAATATAATAACAAGTGATAATAATTGGTTCAAATAAAGCATCAAAGTAAGTAACCATATGGGTATTATTAAACACTGTTAAAATACAACATGTAAAATAAACGATTTAAACTAATATAAACATAACTTATGTACAATACGTATTTTAACAAATGCCTGCAGAGGGCGCCAACGGCCTGGTGATAGTTGTCTGCATGATCAAATCCTTGCTTAATATTGGCCAAACAACATTTAATTCAAATGTCTTCTTAATCTTTAATATTTGGTCACTTATGTACGATAGAAATGCAACAGCCGCTGTAATTTCTTGAACAAGAACATGTGCACATCAAAACATGTAAACTCAGAGCGAGGGTTCAAACTTATATTTTGAAATCGCAATTAACAACAATTTGCATATTTAGAAACGTATTTATGTATTTATGTTCTCCTGTGTTGGCGTAGATTTAAAAATGAGTTACTTTACAAATCTTCTGAAATGGCGCACCCCTAGATGAACGTTAGCAACCCAAACTCAAAGCATGCAGGGATGGAGTTTGAGAAACCCGAGACACGCTCCACGCATATAAATCAACAGTGCAAATATGAAACACAAACTGTTCCGACTTTTTGCGTTCCCAAATGAATGTTATTGGAAATCTAAACAAACAGCACATGCAGAGACTAAGTTTACTGTGAACGGAGCTGAGGTACTTTTAACATGTAATTTGCACGCATGTAATTAATTAAAGTGTCATGCTTCTCTGTGGGAAAAACAAAACAGTGTCTATATTTATTAAACTGAATCGCAGCCTTTGTGATTTCACAATAGCACTATGCTATATTATGATTTTAAATGGATTTAATATATCGTGCAGCATTAGACAACAGTGTAATAATGCGATTCATGGATTCTCGTCGGTGGAATGTGTCACTTCCGGTATTTTGCCGGTTACTCGACACCGGAGTATGTTTTTTTTTTTTTTATCGCGTTCTCGACTTTAATTGAGGAATCGTGACAGCCCTACCATATATGCAGTGTAAAGACGCCAGTCTCAACAGTCGGGTGCCGGAAGTCATTTTCTCCATAGGGGAATTGATTTTTCACGATAACTTATCTATCTATAAATTACAGAAACGTCTGTCTGTGTGTCTGTCTGTGTGTCTGTTATTCGCATATCTCTCGAACCGTTAGTCCGATGGATTTCAAACTTGACAGGTGTCTCGCTACGCTCACGAGTAAGTGCAGTGCCAAGTTTGACATTGTTTGGATTAGAAATGCAAAAGATATCGTTAAATATATCGGTAAAAGAAGCGCTTAGAAGGTTGTGGTTTAAAAATAAACTTTCTGACATAAACACTCTGTCAGCTACACTGTTTACTTCTGAATATTATATTTTATTCACGGCCATCATTTGTAGTAGCCCATTCACAAACTGTTTGCTCAAGCGTAGCGTTTTCTCTGAGTTCACTCTGAACTTATGCTGTGTAATTGTAACAGTGAGCACTCAAACACACCAAATCAACAATTACTAAAAACACACACAAAAACTGATTTTGCACGGGCACTCTGCACTAGTAAACCTTTAAAGACAGACGGACCTACTGTGAGCCACAAGGTTGTTAATCAACGGTAGATGCTTTTGTTGAAGCCATCAACATCAATAGTTTTTGTTGCAATCTATGATTAAATATATGCAAAAAAGACAGTAATTCAGTATGCAGATGTTACAATGATGTCACCGTTGATTATATTTTGAATCCTGACAACAGAAGTCAAAGGAAGATTTAGGTTTATGCCAGTTGTCTGCCAAGAGAACCTGAAGCTAAACTTAAATTTGAGATGGAACTGTTAATAATGAGTCTGAGGAAGCAGATAATCTATACCATGTGCATAGGATAATTAAAGTAATTACATATTAATTAGGTACTGCATTTAATTTGTCACATGGTAAATGCATAATCGTATACAACCTGGCACACTGTCATGAAAGTGCCCAACTGAAACTCTTTGTGTGTGTTCTGTAGGAGGATGAGGAGGATTACGATGTGATGCAGGATCCAGACTTTCTGCAGAGTGTGCTGGAGAACCTTCCCGGAGTCGACCCCAACAATGAAGCCATCCGTAATGCCATGGGCTCTCTGGCGTCCCAGAACAGAACAAAACCACCTGAGGGCAAGAAAGAGGATGAGAAGAAATAGAGAAACGGTCCAGACAGAGGACAAGGGCATGAAGGGTTTCCAACTGGATGATGGATAGAGATGAACACAATGCATATAACTGATAAAAAAAAGCAAGAATAATGATTTAATAAGAGTTTTCTTAACAATTGTTAGAGGGAGGAACAACAGAACAGACTAACAACTAAGTTTATTGACAGAAAAGAATATCCATAAAACACTTCTTACATGTAATGGTGAATGATCATCTTCATTTGTTCCTTTAAGTAACATCTGATCTTGAACCTATTTAGTGGAGCAGAAAAATTGTCACGCACTTCTTCAAATAGTAGTGCTCACTTCAGTTTGCTAGATGGGTTACTTTATGCCACCCAACTATAATTTCTCTTGTGGTTTTTGGATGACTTATTGTTATGGTTTCTTTGTCAATTTTGTATCACTATTTTCAGTTCCTTTTTTAATAAAGGGCTTTGTTATGAATCTAAAGATAGTAGTTGTAATGTATTTTGAAGGTGTAAACCACCGAAGCTCTGTTTTTCTGTGCAAAAAGGCAAAAAATAACACAATCCTTTGATTTTAGGTTCAGTTGCCAGTAGTGATTCACAACTGAACACTTTGACTAAAACATGGCCAAATAGAGACTGAGACCGACCAATTACTTTTGAACATTTTGAGTCTGCATTTCATCTACCAAAGTGATCATTATGCTATATAATATGTTATCCAGCATTTTTATTAAATAACTAGTTAACCACCTCATAAAACCCAGATTGGATTAAGTGCAGAGATGGCGTCAGAATATTGGCCTGATGTTTGATAGAGTATCCTCCGGTTTCACAGATGAGGTTTAAGATAGTCCCAGACTAAAATGCATGTTTGAGCTGTTTTAACTGAAAGCAACTTGCACTGAGATATTTTAAATTTTGTCAGTGCCATTGTTTTGTCTCAAGATGCACATCAGTAATGTTTTTTTTTTCTAAGGCGTTTATAAAAGCTACTTAAATGTCCTTATTGAATTAAGGCCTAATCCTGGCTCAATCTTAGCCCTGTCTGTGAAACCAGGCCTATGAGACCCATACTCGCCTATATGCAGGACTTGAGAAGTATAGCATGTGGGGGATGTGGAGAAACCAGTTATCAGAGAGAGAAAAATCCCCTTAGAAAGAACAAGCCGACTCAGCACTCTGAACTCACTGAAGTACCGCAGTACAGAGAGGGAGAGAGAGGCAGTAAAAACACGCAGCGCATCATCATCATCATCATCCTCATGAGTTCAGATACAGTAGCGACGCAGTGCAGGAGCGCAGCGCGCGCACATTCACTGCACTAACCTACAAACCAGCGAGAGCACTCAAAATTAGCCCGCACTGCATTCTGTATGTTATAATTAACCACTGTGTTTCTCCAATTCACGTTGCAATTTGTAACTTTTTGGAGAGAAAACTGAAAAGAGAGAAATCCTTTACTGGAGTTCCCTCAAGGCGCAACTGAACGTTTATTTATGCGCTCGTGCGTCCGAGCACGCGACCGCTTTAAATGCCCAGCGCGTGCCTCGATAATGCGCCAATCGCACTGATGACTCGCGCGGGGATCCTGCATCAGCAGCAAGCCGCTTCAATACCGCACATCAGTCTCTCCTTCCTAATTTAACCATTTCTACCGCTTATTCGCTGTTTTAATTTGAATTGTATCACCTTTTGACTCTTTTCCTTTCGGCGAGGTACTCTGAAAGAGAATGTAAGTATTTTCGCAGACTCTATATTCTACCAATGTTTTGCTACAAGTAGGCTATAGACCTAACGTTACGTATATGTAACTTTGTAAACAGTTTTCAAGCTTAATTCCCCATGAGTGTGAGTGACTTACATTTTTTATCGATTTGTTGGAAACGCTGGATCTCAGGCATGGATTGCCTAACACTAAACTGTAACGATTAAATGTTTATATTTTTAACGTTACCCCCCGGTTTCACAGATAAGGGTCAATCCTAGTCCCAGACTAAAATGCATGTTTTAACTGTTTTAACTGAACTCAACTTACATTGATCTATCTTAAAATGTGTCAGTGCCATTGTTTTGTCTCAAGATGCACACCAGTTATGTTTTTTCGTTTATAAAAGCTACTCAAATGTCCTTGGCTAATTGAACTAAAACCTAATCCTGGCTTAATCTAAGCCCTGTCTGTGAAACCAGGCCTTAGATTTTTTGGTAGGCCAGTATATAAACTAGACCTCCCTGTTATAAAGACTGATAACCAGGATTCAATGGATAATAAACATTGAACCTTTTTCGTAATAGCCTACACGTGTACAGTACATAATCAGCCTTGGTATTAGACATTGAAAATTACATATTGGTCGACCAGAAATTTAGACCTTAAAATTATAGAAGCAATTAATGTGTTCGACCCTGTGTTCGACATAACTGGAACATCAAATCAGAAATATTATGAAAATTAACCATGGTCTTACAACAAATAAAACCAAAAGAACTATCTGTTTTGCTTAACTAACCATAGTTTAACCATGGTATTTGCATTAAAACTGTGGTTATACAAATGGTTAATTATTGTAAGCAAATTCAGTCAGCAGTTTTTATGTGTCATGATTGCCTTTGGATGTTCAGGTCTTCTGCAGATGATGCCAACCCAGCAGGTGCTCCTGGAGCCCCAGGTGGCCCTGGAGGAGCCGGTCCTCCTCCTCCTCCTCCAAACACCACCAGCAACCGCAGACTACAGCAGACACAAGCACAAGTGGAGGAGGTGAGTGAGTGCTTATGGACAAGAGATATAAGGATTAGCTATGGATGGGCAAGATGTGCAGACTTTCTGTATACTTTTCTTTCTTTCCTTATGAACCAATGCTTTTGCAACACAAGTGTTCAGTGCCGATGTTTCTTGCCTCATGTCTTCTGTGTGTTTGTGGTCTTTCAGGTGGTGGATATCATGCGTGTGAATGTGGATAAGGTTCTGGAGAGAGACCAGAAGTTGTCTGAGCTAGACGACAGGGCAGATGCTCTGCAGGCCGGGGCTTCACAGTTCGAAAGCTGTGCTGCCAAACTCAAGAACAAATACTGGTGGAAGAACTGCAAGGTGGGACATTCTGATTATATTAATAAAGCTGAAATTAAATATAAATATTAGATGAAAAACTTATAGTTGAAGTACTAATGTTGAAGTACTAATGTTGAAGTACTAAAACTAAATAAAAATAAAAATATATATTTTTTAAAGGGGTCATATAATGCCATTTTTGTACAAGCTAATATGATTCTTTAGGGTCTAAATTAAAAGTTTGTAATATACTTTAATTAAAAATTCTCATTAGTATTGTAAGAAAACACAAATTTTACCTGGTCAAAAACAGCTGTTTTCAGCACGCCGTTTAAGTGCATGTGTCTTTAAATGATAATGAGCTTTGCTCATCCCTCTGTTCTGTGCATACACCGTTTGTAACACAATAACACAATAACCATAACGCGTCGTTCATTATAATACATGGGATTATGAATTAGAAAACATGCCGTAATGTACCTGAGTGTAAACAGCCGCATTCATCGTGAAGCGTGCAAGCGATTTGCAAAGATTAATATAAATATTAATATAAAGGTCAATAAAACGTTACACTCACTTCTTCTTCTGGTGGTTCAGCAGGAACACGAATAGTTGGTACCGATCCTTTTTTCAGGAGCAGCTTCTCAGCAAAACCAGCTTTATACTGACCCTCGTCTGTAAAGCAGTCTGGTGTGTGAAATGATTCGCGCAAACATGAAAGCATTGATGTTGATCGTGGGGAATATTCCCTTCGAAAACAAAACTCAGCCACTGCGTCTTCAGCGGTTCGGATTTAGGAACATCAAAATGATGCTGTGTTCCTTATTACACCCAAGAACAGAACACCACAATCGCTTAGACGCCATTCTGCTCATAGAGAGTGCTCCAGCGTATCAACAATGACCGTGCGGACTATGATGACTATGACCACGAGCGAGGGCGGGTCTGTGTTGAAATGCTGCTGTCAATCAACAATCGTGGGAGGGGCGTCTGACCGTGTGACGTCACAAAATCGAACAGCTTGATTTGAGAGAGGGGAAAACATATAAGAAGATTAAAAAAAAAACACTGAATGGATTTTTATCATTTTATGATGGTTGTGTACAGGCACTGCCAACACACATTTCAGTACAATCTTGTAAAATGGTACAAACTTGTAAAAGTGCATGTACATATGACCCCTTTAATAAAGCTGTATAGGAAATAATCATAATAACAAAATAATAAAAGTAAATAAAATTTCTACAACTTAAATGAAAATGAAAACATTTTTAATTTTTTTTTAAATGATTTCAAAATATTAATAATAGTAACCTACATAGAAAACTACTGTACTCAGAGCTTTATGAAAAAACATGCAGAAGTAAATAGGTCAGTGCTCATGCTGTGCTCAGCGATTTTGCTCAGAACAGCTGCTAGTGTTAATTAGCTAATATGTGTAAACTTAGCTTCTTTTTGCTAATTACCGATTGATGCAGAGAAACTTTGGACATCGTCCATCTCTTTGTGTACTGTCTACTACTTTATGAATAGGATTTTTGTTACTCTAGACTATTAATATGTAAAGTAAACTGCCTTGTTGCGGATTTTTTTTTTATTTCTGTTTAAGGATTTATTAAGAATGTATTTTTGAAATCTGCTGTGAGATGGAAAAAATCAGATGACTGAACTTGTATATGTTTTTGTTATAGATGCATTACTATTTTTGCTCATATACTCCCATTTAGGGATTTGAATGAATTAAAACTTATTCAAAATGGTCTGCAGATCCCGCACCCCTTACATGCAGGGCCGTCGCTAGCGGGGCAAATGCTGGTGATGATTCTAGGGGGCCTCGCAATTTCAGCCGAGGGGGAACTAATTTATTGAGGTGACATTAATCTCAGAGACGTCACAACTAAATTGTCAACCATTTAAAAATCAAATTATAAAAAAAAGTAACGTTTTAATTATTTCAACAACGAAGATCTTCAACATATTTTGTTGATTTGGCTGTTTCTCCGCATGAAGGCAAGTTTTGTCTCCTGAAATCCCTGTGATTTGAATAACAATTTATTTGATGCCATTACACCTGCCAGAATGCACAACTCAAAAGAAAGGATTGCTTTGGTATGTGGGATTCTCACTTTACTCGTCTCTGGACAAGCAGGCCCGGTTCTACGGAAAGCAAGAGTTGAAGAGTTTTTTAAGTTGAAACTGTTATAATATATCATATTGGCGAAACAGATTTGGCAAACGCTCCAGTGTGAATTTGTGCTCAGGAAAGCGTCAATGGTTTCTATTTACAACATGTTTTTGTAGCGTTGAGCAATGTAGCCAATCACAGACATGTCAGTTGATCTTATGAACGTAGTGGCCAATCAGAGGTGTTAAAGTTAATCAGAATCAACTCATCGCTCAAATCAACAGATTTTTTGTTCAGTGCCGAGTTCTGCACGTTCGCGTATCCACTCATTATAAAAAAGTGCAGACATTATGTAAATAAGAGATTCATTGTGCAGTTTAGATAGCTTCATTGATTATAATATGATTACTTCAATCATATTTACTTTATATGATTACTTGTGAGATTGCAATGAACTGAGATGAATGACAGCTCTTTAGTGATTATAAAGGGAGTGCATTTTGCGCACGTTCTAGGCTATAGCAAGCTTGTGCAATTATTTGTAAAAGTAATAACTTGTAAGCCTTGTAAATATCTCATTGTACATTGTTGTTGTTATGGTTGCTTACACATTACTGCACTTTACTAGAGCACCCTCACTAATTTCAGAAGCACCACCAGTGATTTGATAGAATAGAAGACAAGACAAGTGCGTTCTTCTTTCGACACTCCAGTTATACTGCAGAGGCGCAGCCAGCGCTCCAGTCTGTGGACTCAGGCAGATCTTTTAAACTGCATAGTACTGCAGGGACAAAAATGCGTCTTTATCTGAATGAATTAAAGCAACACTAAAGATTATTTTTTACCTTAAAGACATAAGAAACTACAAGACATAAGAAACTACAAATTTGACTTGCTTTACGGCAAGCGTTACAATAGTCATTATTTTGTTTTTTTCCGTTTTTGATGTCGCAATACATCATACTTTGTCTATAGACATTGTTCATTTCAAAGCCGGTGCTGGATAAACAGCGAGCGTGCGTGCGACAGTTGGCTGCGGTAGGCGAAATTATTTACGACAGTGGTAATGGACAATTCCGCTTCCAACCTGTAGGGGGACCGAAGAGGAAAAGTTCTTTGGTGTTGATTTAACATCAGACATAAAACAAACAATTGCGAATTATATTTCATATTAGATATGTGCTTTTAAAGTGACCCAATTGAGGTAAGATAAACTTTTATTATGAACCGATGGGGATGTTGACTAAGTTACGCACCTCCATAAACCAAATCCTTAAATTGTTTGTGCATTGCATATGCGAGCTGAGACACTGGGCAAATTTGGGGTGGCAAAACCCACGCCCCTGCGGCGTACTACCACGCAGAATGAACCACATCCAACAAGAGTAACTGTCGAAGCAAGAGGAAGCTGTCTGAAAGGGATGTCCATGTACTAACCCAGATTGTATCCAAAAAACATAAAACCACAGCTGCCCAACTCACTGCAGAATTAAATGTGCACCTCGACTCTCTTTTTTTTTCCACCAAAACTGTTAGTCAGGAGCTCCACTGAATCAAAATTCATGGTCAGGCTGCTATAGCCAAACCTTTGGTCACTCATGTCAATATCAGTTTCAATGGTGCCAACAGTGCAAATCTTGGGCTGTAGACAATGTAAAACATGTATTGTCCTCTGAGTCCACTTTCATTGTCTTTCCCACATCCGTGGGAGTTATGATGTGGAGAAGCCCAAAAGAAGCTTAACATCTGGACTGTTGTGTGCCCATAATGAAGCACGGGGTGGATCAGTGATGGTTTGGGCTACAATATCATTGCATTCCCAACTGTGCTTGATGGGCGTCAGTGCCAAGGACTACAGAACCGTTCTGGAGGACCATGTGCATCTGGTTCAAACATTGTACCCTCAAGGGGGTGCCATATATCAGCATGATAATACACACAGCAAGACTTGTGACAGAATGGTTTGATGAACCTGAAAGTGAAGTTGAATCTCCCATGGCCTGCACAGTCACCAGATCTAAATATTTTAGCCATTTTGGGCCATCAAGTCAGAAAACGTTATCCTCCTCCAGCTTTACATAGTGACCTGGCCACTGTTATGGCAGAATGTATCTATATGTCATTAATATGTTATTACAAATTGATGCTGTATTGGCTGCAAAAGGAGGCCCTACACCAGGGGTGTTGATTTCCTGCTCCTGGAGGGCCACTCTCCTGCAAAGTTCAGCACCAACCCCAATTAAACACACCTGAAACCAGCCAATCAAGGTCTCACTAGGCATACTAGAAACTTCCAGACAGGAGTGTTTAGGCGAGTAGGCTAAACTCTGCAGGACAGTGGCCCTCCAGGAGCAGGTTTGGACACCCCTGTCCCACACCATAAATTATTGTTCTAAAACACCTCTGATTGGCCATTGTCTTCACGCATTCAATATATATGTCTCTGATTGGCCATTGTCTTCACGCGTTCAATATGTATGTCTGTGATTGTGTACAATGATCAATGCTTCAAAAACATGTTGTCTTCACCGAGTGGCGAGCGCTTGAACACAATGGCCAATCAGAGACATATATGTTGAGCGCTTGAACACAATGGCCAATCAGAGGTGTTTAAGAATCCTTTCAACAGTTCTCAAAATGCTAGAGGGAAATATTGGTATGGTCAAATTTTTTTAATTTCTTGGTACTGAAGTCGGTACTTTTGACAATGCTAGGCAGATGATAAAATTAACAAATCCCATAATCCTTGAGTTGCTCGAGCAGGCACCAAAAAATATATTTTACATACACTTAAACTTAAGGATTTGTAAGCGTTTGTTGTCAGATTCTTGATCTGAAGATTCTTGTTCACCAGGATGTTTGTGATTGTGTTTGTGTTGCTGTCTTCCTTCTTGTAATGTAGAGTCAGTGATGAATTGTGTAATTGTAACCATTTTTAGCCTGTTTTTTTCTCCCTCAGATGATGATTATTATGGGTGTCATTGGAGTCCTCTTCGTTGGAATCATTTTCTGTGAGTTTCGAATCATTTAATGGGTTAATTGAAGCATCTTCTTTTACACTTTATGATCAGACAACTTTGCCATTATCTCCTATTATCTTATTACACTAGAACGTCTGTTAGTTTTAATTGTTACAAAGGCAATTATATATTATATTGTATTATAATAGCACAATTACCTGTTGTTACCATTTATTTTTGGATTTCTGATTATATTTCTGTATTTATATGAACATTTTAAAGTTTTGAGCTTTGAAGATTTATTGTTTTTAAATTTTTATTTCATTACTTTTATCGTATTCAAGAATTTATTTACTATTTTTTCATGATCTAATACCATTATTTACACATAATTTTCTCTTTAGCAAAGGAAGGTAGTTTTGAATGTGCAGACACTTACCTGTCGTGGGCACGCAGAGCATTCTGGGATGCTCAGGCTTCTTTAAGTGATGCTTAGCTTTATTAGAGGCATCAGTGCTGGTTCTCAGACCAACCGCCTGCGCAAGTTTACTGTATTGACTGTACTGTATACACTCTTTACTGTGTTTAGAGCTCAGACTTGGACCAACTCAGCATAAGCTCAATAATTCATCATTACGGTGAATTATTCATTGCGAGCAGTTGTGCGTCATGGTACACTCAAAAAAAATTTAACCCAATTTTGGGACAAACCCAAACATTGGGTTAAAAATATAATTAAAAAAATGAACCCAACGGCTGGGTTTATCCATATTTGACCCAACAACCCAGCACTTTTTAGAGTGTACCGTATTTTGCAGTGGAATATCGAGCACCTTTTTTTCACACTCTCCCTTTTTATCTTTCCTTATCTAGTGTATTTCTTCTCTTGAGCCGATCCACCTGCAACAAACAAGAAAATGAACGAAGAAAACACAATCATGAGCTCCACCTATTTCCCAAATACTTCTTTCTTCAATCCTAAGGTCTCTCCATTTAGACATTTTGCACTGGTGTGACTGTAGTATGTAGATGTCTGCTCTCCTCTCTCCTGTATCAGAACACACGTCACATGCTCTCTATATCTTTCAGTTTCTGTCTACCTCTGTCCTTTTCCCTCCCTCTTGGAATCTCCTGCATTATTCAAACCTTCTGCAGACATTCATACATGAATGCACAGAAAGAGCAAAGAGAGAAAGCAGAAGATAAAAACAGATTAAGAATAAGTGGGAGAAGCCAGGAAGGAAAAAAATGTGGTGACACTTGTGAAGACAAGGTAGGAGGATGAAAAAGGAGATGCAGTGCTCATGGGAGGAGCACACTACCGTTCAAAAGTTTGGGGTCTGTGAGATTTTTTATTTTTTGAAAGAAACTAATACTTTTATTTAGCAAAGAGCACCAAATCAACATCCTGATTTCTGAAGGATATGTGACACTGAAGACTGGAGTAATGATGCTGAAAATTCAGCTTTGCCATCACAGGAATAAATTACATTTTAAAATATATTAAAATAGAAAACAGTTCTTTTAAATTGTGATAATATTTCACATTAATACTGTTTTTATTGTATTTTTGATCAAATGCATGCAGCTTTGGTGAGCAGAAGAGACTCCTTTCAAAAACATTTTCAACCGACCTGTTACAGACCTTTGAACGGTAGTGTATGTGTGAGAGAGAGTGAGAGAGAGAGAGAGAGAGAGAGAGAGAGAGAGACAAAGAGAGTCTGTATGCATGTGTGTGTGTGTTGGTTGGGGAATAGATGATAGTAAAGTCAGGTAAGCATTCTTTCTGTCCCTGTAATGCCAAAGCTTTCTCATCTGACCTTTCGGAGAAATTTTATAAATTGATACTGACATAATCTGTCCCTGCAGATACACCCCCATCCTATTATCACTACTGATGTTGCCATAACCCCGTTATTTAGAGACGATTCATGAGCTGTCATCCTTTGACTTTTATTCTAAATGTCTATGTGTACTTAAAGGTGCAGTACGCAGTTCTGAGAAAAACACTGTTGATATTTGAATTCAACCCAAATAAACACACTTCTCTTCATTGCTCCGCCCCCAAAATGCACGAACACGCAAAGCAAGAGTGGATGTCTCTTTATCATAGCTAAAGCGAAGCAAAATAAAGCTAAAATGATGAATGAAAGACAAGGAAAAACAAAATAATGAACAGACAGTACACAAGAGTATATACAAGCAAGAGTTTGTTGTTGTAGCTAACATTTCAACAACAGCATATCTTGGTTCTGTGAAACATAGCAAAACCAATGTTACGTATTGAGCAGAAACAACTCAACCTCTGTGTCCGGTTTCAGATCTTCCCACTTCGGTCTCGGCTCTGGAAAGCTTTTCTAATATCAACGCGGGTCCTAAAGCTCCTCCCTGATCATAACCCTTCGTTTTCCACTGATAATCATCTGACCTTTTCTCTTTTGTAATGTCTCTCAGCCATCTCTCTTTCTACAGTCTTTCTTCAAATCTCCCTCTCGCTCACTCACTCTCTCTCTCTCCTCCCCCATCATGAGTGGACACGCCTCCTAATGCTGATTGGCTACAAGTGTGTTGTGGTGCTCGGTCCGATCCACTTTCAACAGTGTTTCTCAGAAATTGCTTACTGCACCTTTAAGATACAGATTTAAAATTAAAATAAAAAAAACACAACTTGAGAGATAATTAATAAAAATGCAATTAAATGTTTTTTTACACCGAAAAAAAAAAAAGCTACAAAAGCGGTCACTCTGGCGGTAAAATAGTACATATAAGTAGTGATGTTATGTATGACACTGATTTTTTTTTTCTATTTTATGAAACTGAATCTTTGAGGAACATATCACACAGCACAATTTCCTGAGCACAATCTCCAGTGAAGCCCCGTATCGGGGCGTGACTTGGCAAAAACTTTGCTAATGGTTTCACTGAGTCACGTAAACGACGACAAACGAAGCCTCACTTTCTGCCCAATCACGTGCACAATTCGCTTTGTGTGTCAAAAAGCTCGAACACCAACATCTTACTTTACAAGTTTTAATTTAGATCAAACCTATTAATTACATTTTTAAATACCCAGTCATAAAAGTAATATGAAGAATAAAAATTATTTCAGGCAAATAAAATACTTGCCATATGTAACTGTTAGTCATACACTTGTACATTATTCTTCTATTACATCATATCAATATTCATACTGGCATTTATTGCCACATTTTAATCATAAATGAATTTATCAGAGAGAAGTTCGGCTTTTATTTGTTTGTACATAACAATAAAGGAGAACTATTATGCCCCTTATTACAAGATGTAATACAAGTCATATATGTTGTTGTCATAAGTCATATATTGTTGTTAATATGAATCAAACATCAAAAGAAAAACAGAAAATCACTCACTGCTTTAGCAGCTTTAATAAGAATAGATTTCTTATTTGAATGCTGCTGTTAAATGCTCTGGCGAGGAGATAAACATGGCGGAGAGTGTACAGCTCATTCAGGGCGGGGTTTATGCTAATAGGGCGGAGTCCATCAGCAGTCGTGGGCGGGGCCTAAGCATTTGTGACATCACAAAAGCTAGAATCTGCAAACGGCTTGTTCTGAGACACTGCTTATGATATATGGGGATTAAAAAAGAGGAGTGGGTGTATTTTTATCATTATAAGCACACTGCCGACACACATTTATGTTCAAACACCATGTAAAAGTGAATTTTACATAATAGGTCCCCTTTAAAACTATGGAGTGTGTGTGGCGGCTGCTTTATCCGATGTAGCTTTTTTCACTGGCTTTTGGCTGCTTTAATTTGTAACTAACCACCAGATGGGCCGTTTTTGACAGATGCCGTCTTTGAATCTTTTCCCGGCCACAGTCAGGGGAAAGCCTCAGTGCTTTATTCCCCATCCCTACATAGTATCTTTTGAAAGGGTACCGCCCCAGTGACAGCTTTTGTACTTTTTTTTCTGTGTGTTTACCTGGAGGTGCACAAGTTAATGAAAACAAATAGTAAAAAAATTCTATAACTGTGTTAAATGGGAAAAATGAGAACATGTGCACATAGAAAACTTAAGGTGTTAGAAGTTCATTTGTTGTCTATTGACTTGCATGGCAGAATAATCCCGCTTTTAGACTCTTTTACTAGTAATATGTTTATATGTTTAATATGTTATTACTATTAACTGCCTGTACAAAATAAGCCTCATTTTCCTGTACTGTGGAAAAGCCTCACCGGGGAACAAGTTGTGAATGCTACAACCCTGCCAAAATGTACTGAAATGTACAGAAAATAACAGATAATCAATGCAAAAAGAGCATAAATTCTAATCTATACTGCCATGCAAAATACAGCTGTTGGTTCACATTCCTTCGTCAGCACAGACTTTTATATTTTGTTCTTTTGGAGACTGTAGACATTTTCTCTTGTAAGATCAATTGAGACAAATTATTATATGTATAAATATGAATGAATGAAAGCATATATCATCACAGAGGGGTAATGCCATCAGCCCTGATGCCAGGATTAGACTGTAATGGCATAAACAGCATGCTTGTGTGTCCCTGATATGTGTGTAGATGATGCCAGTAAAACCATCAACAAAACCGGATCTGTTTCTGTTTTTATTTATCAAACATAAGGAAAATGTACAACAAATAAACAACATCCAGTAGATCAGAAGATAAACAATGGAATTCATTTTACATTTATTGAATAAGTTACGCAGGAAACCTTTTTCGACATTTAACTTCTATTAAACAAATGTACTGAATGAAAATAAATCCACTGGAAGACAGATGGGGAAAGATGGATCAAGTAAAAAACTAAAATGGCTCCTTCCAAGATTTCAAGACGACGGGTCCTCAGTTCTCTTAAAAGACATAATAATACATTTAACATTTAAGTCCCCTCACTATATTGTGGTATACAGTACCGTTCAAAAGATTTGTTTTCGTGTTTCTCAAAGTCTCTTATGCACACCAAGGATGCATTTTTTTTATAAAAAATACTGTAATTTTGACATATTATTACAATTTAAAATAAATATATTTTATTTCAATTTTTGATTTATTCCTCTGAATTTTTAGCATCATTACTCCAGTCTTCAGACTCACATGATCCTTCAGAAATCAATCTAATATGATGATTTGCTGCTCAAGAAACATTTATTATTATTATCAATGTTGAAAACAGTTGTGCTGCTGTATATTTTGGTGGAAACATTTTTATGAATTTGTTTCTTTGATGAAAAAATAAAAGTTAACATTTATTTAAAGTAGATTTTTACATTTTACATTTTTTTTACATTTCACCATTTACTGTCATGGTTTAATGCATCCTTGCTGAATAATTATTATTATTTTTTATCTTTTGAACGGTAGTATATATACTTAATATTATACGTACGTAGTTACATGTTGATGTGTTAAAAAAAAAAAAAACTCACCTGCACCTTTGAATGCTTGATACAAAAACACCACTGAAATCGCCAACATTAAGACAACTGTCCAGAAGGTTTTTCCTGGTAAAAAAAAGTTCCACAGCTTTTATATGCAACAGATTTCATGAATATTTAAATTAAGACATGACTACATTTGCAGTAATCACTATGTTGCATATTAAAGTGCCCCTATTATGCTATTTCAAAGGTTCCTAATTTTATTTTGGACTCTCCTACAATAGGTTTACATTTAAAAAATCTCTTACTTGGCTCAGTTCTGTCCGCAGTCAGACTGACATCACGCGGTGTTTCTGGGGCGGAGTGAGAGACCCTACAGGTGACCACCGTCCCCGGTGGATGCTCGTCGGGCCGTAGGGTGAGGTAAGAGGAGAGGGAGTATGTCCCATCACTGTGCTGCCGATGGCTGGAGAGAGAGGATTCTTTTGTAAAAGAGACTGGCTCTTCTGCTGAGGGTGCTTGGGATAACCACTCCACCTACAGGAGCACAGGGCCGTCAGGACACTGAACTAAATGAGGCAACTGCACATGATCAGAATGTGGTTTTGTGAAAGTGAGCTGACCTGCACATCCAGAGGGTAGTAACGCTGACAGTGACAGCTCAGTTTCAGGGGTGTCGAATCCTGAAATATCAGTTTCTCCTCAGACAGTGTGACTTGAGGAGGTTCTGGGCAAAGATGGAGTGTGATATGGCATGGTATCTTTGACTAATTACATTCACATAAAATTTAGGATTTATGGATGCGAACAATTTTACGGGTTTCTTCAACTTTGAGCACTTACTGTAAATCCAATGTTTGGATTTTTATAAAAACAAACAGATTTCAGTTTTTCTTTTTGTTATATGAAGGCAGTTCACATTAAAAGTTTTATCATGCCTATCATGCATTTATTTGTTGACACTTTCTTTTACAGTTTTAGACTTTTAATATTAAAGGGGTAATATAATGGTACATGCACTTTTACAAGTTGATTGTACTGAAATGTGTGTTGGCAGTGCCTGTACACAACCATCATAAAATGATAAAAATCCATCCAGTGTTTTTTTTTATCTTCTTATATGTTTTCCAATCTCTAAAATCAAGCCGTTCGATTTTGTGACGTCACACGGTCGGACGCCCCTCCCACGGTTGTTGATTGACAGCAGCGTTTCAACACAGACCCGCCCTCGCTCGTGAGCGAGCTGTCAATCATAGTCCGCGCGGTCATTGTTGATACGCTGGAGCACTGTCTATGAGCAGAATGGCGTCTAAGCGATTGTGGTGTTCTGTTCTTGGGTGCAATAACGAACACAGCATCATTTTGATGTTCCTAAATCTGAACCGCTGAAGACGCAGTGGCTGAGTTTTGTTTTCGAAGGGAATATTCCCCACGATCAACATCAATGCTTTCATGTTTGCACAAATCATTTCACACACCAGACTGCTTTACAGACGAGGGTCAGTATAAAGCTGGTTTTCCTGAGAAGCTGCTCCTGAAAAAAGGATCGGTACCAACTATTCGTGTTCCTGCTGAACCTCCAGAAGAAGAAGTGAGTGTAACGTTTTATTGACCTTTATATTAATCTTTATATTAATCTTTGCAAATCGCTTGCACGCTTCACGATGAATGCGGCTGTTTACACTCGGTACATTACGGCATGTTTTCTATGTACGACGTTCTCAATATAATTCATAATCCCACGTTTATAATGAACAATGCGTTATGGTTATTGTGTTACAAACGGTGTACGCACAGAACAGAGGGGCGGGGTGAGCAAAGCTCATTATCATTTAAAGACACATGCACTGAAACGGCGTGCTGAAAACAGAGCTGTTTTTGACCAGGAAAAATGAGTGTTTTACTATATACTAACAATACTAATGAGAATTTTTAATTAAAGTATATTACAAACTTTTAATTTAGACCCTAAAGAATCATATTAGCTTGTACAAAAATGCCATTATATGACCCCTTCAAACAATGAAATTACATTATAAAAATAGGAAGTATTATGCTTAAAAAATATGATAATCTAAACAAAGAATGAAAGAAAGCATATTTTAAAATATGAATTGTGTATTTAGGATGTTAATAATTTTCCTTTATGGGTGAACTATCCCTTTAAGAGTTTATTTCCATGCCCACGGCTATGGAAGCTTGTTTCCGCCATGGAATAAAAAATATAAAATTAAATTAAATAAACAATTTTATCTCATAATTCAGATTTTTTTTCTTCTCACAATTCTGTGTATCTCCCGCAATTCTGACATTATAACTCGTAATTGTGACTTTATATCTCACAATTTTAAGAGAGATATTAACTTGCAATTGCAAGTAAAAAGACAGAATTGCATGTCTCGCAGTCGCAGATCTGACTTTTTCTCTGATGGTCACTAGACAACAAGCCACCCACAGCTACTTGAAATTTCAAGATGGCGGCCATTTTTCAAGATGGCCACCACCTTAGTGGAGCAATTAGGCTCATGGCAATTTTCATGCTTGTATCACCAACTAAATGATTTCTTAAGCCTAATTGCTCCACTAAGGTGGTGGCCATCTTAAAAAATGGCCGCCATCTTGAAATTTCAAGTAGCTGTAGGTGGCTTATTGTCAAGTGACCCACAGAGACTGCTCATGCAAATTTTCATGCTTGTATCGCCAAATAAACCACTATATCACTTAACTGCTCCACTAGGGCATCGGCCATCTTGAAAAATGGCCGCCATCTTGAAATTTCAAGTGGCTCGGACAATTTTCTTGTCAAGTGACCCATGGAGACTGCTCATGCCAATTTTCACGCTTGTATCATAAACTGAACGATTCTGCCAAACATAAGCACTTAGCCGCTCCACTATAGTTGCAATTGTCACATAATTTGCAATTGCAAATCTGACTTTTTTCTCTCAACTGAACTGTAAGATAATGAAGTCACAATGGTGAGATGACTTTTTTCTAAGAATTGTGATAATAAATAAACTCGCAATTCTGACTTTACAACTCGCAGCTGCAAGTTTATACCGAGCAATTCAGAGATTTCTTCAATTATTTTCTTTATTCTGTGGCAGAAACAAGCTTCTATGCACAGCAGAAGAAACACCTTTATAGAATGTCAGGAAACATCTGGGATATTTTGATCATTCTATGAAAGACTCACGTGTAATGTGCAGCTGCACGATCTGTTGAGTCTGAAACTCCCCAGAGCCGACAGTGCAGATGTATGTGCCCTCATCTTTGACCTTTAACCCCTGCAGAGTCAGAGACGCATTCCCGTCCCTCACCAGAAGATCTGCATCAGCGCTTGTGCCTTCCCGGTCCACAAATACTGTAGTGTTCAATAGTATGGTGATATTTAGCATACAAACATCATGTCATTTCCTTTAATTATCTGAATACTTCTCACTTACGTTCCGGTGCCGTGTCCATCTCCTCCTCCCTCACTTTCATATCAAGAATTTTACGGCCATTTCCTCTATGTTGTATGCGCCACTCAAGTGCCACCTCCTGCCCTGGGACGGAGTCCTTCTGTCTAAAGCCACAGTCCTAACATCACATCACCCCCTATTGGAGCCACTATGAACCGGGACACGCG